>NC_056749.1:140491610-140771610 GCF_019279795.1 Protopterus annectens | reverse complement strand
AGTGAAAACTGTCCAGTACACAGCTTTCTTTCAAAACTCTGCTTTTCAGTGTTTCCAGCTGAAAACAAAGCCTACTACAGCTGACCGCTAAGTCATTTTCACTTAATGCATGG
This sequence comes from Protopterus annectens, assembly GCF_019279795.1. Taxonomy (NCBI): domain Eukaryota; kingdom Metazoa; phylum Chordata; order Ceratodontiformes; family Protopteridae; genus Protopterus; species Protopterus annectens. Next base: position 140,771,497 of record NC_056749.1, on the reverse strand, counting down.
TATACTTTACAGTTCCACAGTTACCACAAGACTATAAAACAGTTTACTTTAGCCCCATTAATCAATATTCCTAAACTGAGACTACAAAACAAAAAAAATAAAATAAATATATGTTAGTAAAAAGTGAAACTATTTAATGGTGTTTGTCCTTCTGTATATAAGCTAAAGGGATACAGCAAGAGAAATTACATGTTTAAGCTACATGAAATAGAAATAGATGAACTCAAAATTGTAAACATGTATCAATTATTATTTATAATGGCATACAAATGTTTGCTAAATACCATTTCTTTTAACTGTCATGTGTTGGCTCTGTTCTCAAATGACAATGCAGACAAGACAGTAGTAATATTCTGCAAAAATCTAAATGCAGTTGTAAAGAAAACTGTACCATTTTATTGGAAGATGAACCTATTTTACATACTTTACAAATGTCCATGAGCAAAGTCAGAGTTTTTATAGTTGCTTTAACACAGACATGCTCTGTCGGGCTTCGCCTAGCATACAGGCAGTATATTTCCCTTGTCACTGCAGTTACATGGAGATCGCACAACACTTGTCTATGCGCATATACATCATAAATTGAATGATAGAGTTTTAACATGTCACTGTCAATCCAGTAAATAACAGGCTGAGAGAAGAGGTGTTCACTAAAACACAGTCAGCTTGACACAATAGAAAATGAAACATCCTCCCCTCCTATCCATCTATTTTCAATAACCTGCTTTATCTTTTACAGGGTCATGGAACAGAGTCATTTAATTCCACTTGGTGAAATCTGTATATGAATGTCACAAATGTCACTTTGTTGAGTTGTGCCACTTGTGGAGGTCATATGACATCCACAAACTAGGACATGAATGCAACTAAAGTCAGATTTACCTGTCAGGTACCTTGTGCGTGTGTGTTTAAGTATATATATTTACACACACACACACACACACATATATATATATATACATATATATATATATATACACACACACACACACATATATATATATATATATATATATATATACTGTGTGTGTGTATGTATATATGAGTATGTGCATATGCAGTTTTATAGCCTAAAGCTAGACTCTTGATGTAGAAACAAAATAATCCATGTCCAGCACTGGTGATCAGGGACACAGATCACTGTCAAGTCAAACAAAGATATGGTTTAGAAAACTTTTTTTTTTAAGATGATGGTTGTAGGAAAAAATGGTATACATTCATGATCTGTGGTGGCTAATTTTTTTTTAAGTCCATTAATACTAAAATGTAATACACTTTTACAGTTTCTAGCCCATTGTGTGTTCTCATCCCAGAGTGAAATACCATAGACTAGACAGTGTTGTTTACTTGTAACAGATGCTTTAGCTAGTTAATGCTCATACTTACTGGCAACAAAGATGTAGCTAAAAATGAACCACTGCATGTTTAGTGGCAACAAAGATATAGCTAAAAATGAACCACTGCATGTTTAGTGGCAACAAAGATATAGTTAAAAATAAACCACTGCATGTTTAGTGGCAACAAAGATGTAGTTAAAAATGAACCACTGCATGTTTAGTGGCAACAAAGATGTAGTTAAAAATGAACCACTGCATGTTTAGTGGCAACAAAGATGTAGTTAAAAATGAACCACTGCATGTTTAGTGGCAACAAAGATGTAGTTAAAAATGAACCACTCTGCATGTTTAGTGGCAACAAAGATGTAGTTAAAAATGAACCACTCTGCATGTTTAGTGGCGACAAAGATGTAGTTAAAAATGAACCACTGTCACACAGTCAACCTACCTCAAAAATAAATAAAGCAAATTTAACAACATATTAAACGTTTTGCCTTGAAATGTGACTGTATGATAATTCTTCAGTGAAGCCCTAGCACTACTGTATATTTACGGAATCATAACTTGCTACATTGTATTTATTAAATGTATTCTTCTCCCTGCTCTCAGAACTAACTATTTAACCAAATGCACCAGCAAGCAGCCATAGCCGAGAGTTTTATTGTCTTATTTTATTCATTATAAAGGGGGTCATGTATGTGTGTTTTTGAAACAGAGACTGGACTTGTTTAAGAAACTACATCAGTGAGTGGCTTTTTAAGTTACTTGTAAGTTTAATTTTGAATAGCTACATTAATTTGTGGTTGCAGTCACTAATTGCTGAAAAAAACACTTTTCTAGTGCATTCATTGTTTCATGTACAGCACATTCTCACCGAATTTAGTAGACTTAGACACAAAAAGGTGCGTTTAATGTGTCAAGTTGACTGACAATTAGCACTGGAGGGTTTAAAAAAAGAGATTTCATCACAAGTGGTTGATTGTGAATTTTGAATAAGTGATAAGTTGGATTTAAGGTACATTACAAAGCTCAATCTGATCAAACTAAGGCTAATAGAGGTTCATATGATTGCTGAGGATTTTCAAACGGTAATAACTCCTTTATTGGGAATAATAATTTGAGTTATAATACAGATACAATGGAGAATCATGCATTTTTATTCAGACAAACACTCACAGTGGACACTAGGGTTCAGACAGACTTTTCTAAACATAACCTTGTCAAAAAATATTTATTGCAGACTGAATTAGATTAATGAAAAGGCAGATCACATTAATATAAAGAAGAAACAGTAATGTTGATGACAGCAGGGGGTCTGAGTCAGCCTTAAATAAATGAAGTGGGAGAACAGCAGTTGGACGTAACTTTAGAATTGTTAAGGTAAACATGGGGACAATATGAATCATTCTGCTAGTGTCTTAGTTATAGGTGACTCAGTGATTAGGAAAAGGATTAGAACATTTGTTGATACAGAGAATGTGACAGTTTCCAGTTGTGGGGGGATGTAAACTCCAAGATATTTACGCAGGCCTTGTCTAATTGAGAGAGAAAATATCTACTTACAGCTCAGTTATTATACATGCAGGTACAAATGATCTGTCAGTGATACCTCCCCTTTCACATGTAATGGAAGGCTGACAGTATTTCAGAGGTTTGTTTAAAAAAACAAAATCAATGTTGGCTTTTCAGAAATTTTGCCCTCACTAGCCTTATCAGATTATCAATTCACAAAAGCAACCGTCAATAAATAGTTAATGTCAAAAGGACATAGATTTTATTAATACCTGGGATGATTTTGTGAATAACACAAGTTTATTTGGACAAAATGGTTATCATTTGAATCAGTTAGGTGGTAAATTGTTAAGTACGAAATTAGTTGATATTGTGAAACATATATGGATTCTAGCCAGTAATTAAGTTTAGTTACAATCATGCTACATACCCCATGTTACTAAAACTTTATCATGCTAATGGTCAAAGTTTGACTAATAAAATAAACTAAATATAGTCTGTTCAGTAAGTAATTATGACTTTGTTGTAATTACTGAATCTTGGAATAAGGAATATAGCTTCTTGGATCTCAGTAATTTAGCTGCTTGAGAAATAGCAGGATTGTAGGCAGAGTGATTATTTTTGTAGCCCAATGGCTAAATGTCAGGGTGAATTATAATTCAGAATTGATATTTGTGGTACTATTAGTTGCAGACTCTCGTCTCCCACTACACTTATTTTGTTATAAAAGCCCTACATTGTCAAGCACTGATCAACTCATATATCAAAGGCTTTTATCTGACTATTAAGCAGATTAAACAAAATGTACAAAACTATACACGATCCATATTAGTTTCCTACAACAGAAAATGAGGTACCAAACATTCTATTCAACTAATTTATAATGTATTTTGTTGACTCTCAGTCTTTAGGAGACAAAATACTTGCTCTACACAGTGCTCAGCTTGCAAAATCATCATGCATTTTTTTGTTTCTTTTTATGTCTATGTACAATGTTAAACGTACTTGCATTTAGTGTCTATCTACCAAGTAGTTGCAAGGAAAGTTATGTTTACAGACGGTACTTTATGACTCCCAACCATGATTTACATCACTCTGTAGGCTCTCTCAGTATTACTTATTACTCAGCTTACAGCTGCATTTTCTCTCATATGTATTACGTCTGAAAATGGGCACTATAACATGCAGTGTAATTAACTATGTGATAAAGCAAATAAAAAGCAAGCAAAAGTAAGACACAAGCAATTGTTCAACAGGACGTCTGCATAAACCAATGATGCAAGACAATGTCTCGTTTAACACCAAAGACCTGCACAATCATACAGTTTAGGCAAATTATTGGGAGTCTCACTTATTATGGCAGTTATATTAATTAAAAAGGATGAAAGCATTGCTTTTCAGCTGTGATGCAGAATTTCAATAAACAGTCACAGCATAAATATATTCCAGCATGCAAGTTTATCCATTAAAATAGAACCAAAACGTTCTTAAAATTCATCCTCTAACCAGAAATTCAATAATTTATTCAGTCATTGGTAGAAAAAAACCCCAAACTAGTCAGGAAACAAGGGTTTCAGCAACAATTAATACTAAATAAACACCTGGCAGAAATGTTCATTTACAGATAAATTTTAATGAGTTCAGTGTTTTAATTCTAAAAGTAGAATGTAAAACAAAAGAGAACAATTATAACATACACACAATTTAGATTTTTTTTTTTTACAAGTGAAAACATGTACATGAATTACCAATAAAAAGTACAGTTTTGTACCTTCCATAAATTAGATGTTCGAGTGTCTTTACTGCTGCAGTCATTACACTTGGGTTATCCTGCCGTCAGGCGGGCCCGCAGTCAGCCTGAATTCCAAAGTCTTGGTCCGGCGTCGGTTGCTGACGTCAGAGCGCCAGGGGTATACAAGAAGCAGCCAATGCCATTTTCTTCAGTTTTTCTTGCCCGAGATGTCAGGTGCCCCCAAAAATGGTAGGCAATACATACTGCTAATAAAACATACAAAAAAGGTAAAAATAAAACCTTCAGTAACCAGCAAATACACCACAAAGGTAGTATAGGTTAGTCCCAGATAAGAAAGAGGGGATGGCGGGTGGGTAACCTGGACTGCAGCAGTGAAGACACTCGAACATCTACATTTATGGTAGGTACAAAACTGCACTATGTTCATCGTGTTTCACTGCTGCAGTCATTACACTTGGGTAGAATCCCAAAGCTGAGTTTGGGTGGCTGGCTCTATAGAGGATTTGGTGTGGCTATGAGGCCCTGCAGCACTGCAGTGGCAAAGCCAGCTCTGGGTCTAGAATAAGGAGGCAAATGGTAATGCTTGGTAAAGGTGTGCACTGAACTCCAAGTTGCAGCTTCCAAGTTATCTTTGGTAGGTACTCCTCTAAGGTAGGCAGTAGAAGTGGCAGTTGCCCTGGTGGAATGTGGTCTAATGTTACTAGGTACAGGTTTCCTATGTTGTGTGTAGCAGAACCGGATACAGTGTCCTATCCACTTTGGAATGGTCTGCTTTGAAATCGTCTTTCCCTGTGATCCTGCAGCATATGATACAAACAATTGCTCAGACTTTTTGAAAGCTTTTGTTTTGTCCAAGTAGAAGCGCAATTGCCTGTGTATGTGCAAGAAATGTAGAAGTCTCTCCCCTTTATTCTGGGGATTTGGATAAAAGGTTGGCAAGTGAATAGTTTGGTTAAGAGCCACACTGGATACCGCCTTAGGCATAAAGGAAGGGTTTGTTCTTAAAGAAACCCTGTCTTGGTGGAAAATGATGAAAGGCTCCACTGCCATTAGTGCCTGCAGTTCTTAGACTCTTTGTGCTGAGGTTATTGCCAGTAGCAGAGCAGTTTTCCATGATATATATTTTAACTCTACTGAATTGGCTGGTTCAAAAGGAGGCAAAGTGAGCTTTTCCAAAATGAAATTGGGGTCCCAAGTTGGTGTTGGTGCTCTCCGGGGTGGTCTTATGTTTTTAGCCCCTCTGAGGTACTGCTTTAGCAATGGATGAGAGAAAATAGGAGGATCTGTGTTGTAATGAGCCGAGATGGCAGAGGCGTGGATCTTAATGGATGAGAAGGATAGTCCTTTGTCCAGCATCTCAGTTAAGTATTGTAGTATCTGAGGAATGTTAGGGACCAGAGGATCAAGGTTTTGAGCCTGGTTCCAGGCACAGAATCTCTTCCACTTTTCTGAATAAGATTTCCTGGTGCTAGGCCTCCTGGCCTCCAAAATGACATCCATAACAGCTTTAGAGAGAGAAGTTGTCTGTTTGGCTAATGAATCTGCCATGCAGCCAGGTTTAAGGTTTTGAGCTGACTGTGCAGTATCTGATTGTTTTGCTGAGTCAGAAGGTGTGGAATTTGAGGCAAAATCCAAGGTGGGCCTTGAGCTAAGTTCTTTAAGATTGGGTAACAATGCTGGCATAGCCAGTCTGGAGCAATCAGAATCATCTGTGGTTTTCCTTGTCTGGCTTTTAGGAGTACCTTTGAAAGGAGAGGCAGAGGTGGGAAGGCATAAACATTTAGGCTTTTCCAGGTGAATGAAAGAGCATCCACTTTCCATGCTTGTGTGTGATAAGTCCTTGTGCAGAATTTTTGTAGTTGGTAATTCAGTGGTGAAGCAAAAAGATCTATGTCAGGGCATCCCCATTTTTGCATTATCATGCTGAAGACTTGTGGATTTAATTTCCACTCGTGAGGATCCATGATGTTTCTGCTTAAGTAGTCTGCCGGTGTGTTTTTCTTTCCTGGCAGGAATTGTGCTTGAAGATGAACTTGGCAGGTTAGAGCTGTGTTCCACAAGGTCATGGCTTGTCTGCATAGGGGGTAAGAATGAGTGCCCCCTTGTTTGTTTATGTACCACATTACTGTGGTGTTGTCTGTCTTTAATAGTAATTGTCCTGGGTGCAGAAGATCCTTGAAAGCTGTAAGGGCATTTTGTACAGCCAACATCTCTTTTTGATTGATGTGAAGATGCATTTGGTCTGTGGTCCATTTGCCCTGAATACATTTTCCTGCCATGTGTGCTCCCCAGGCATAATCCGAGGCATCTTTTGTTAAAGTCTGCTTGGCTGTGGGAAGAGTGAAAGGCTGACCCTTGTTGAGGTGACATGCCTGTGCCAACCATCGAAACTCCTGTTGTAGGCAGGGAATTAGTGGTATTACTGTCTCCAAGCTATGAGAGTGTTGAGACCAAACAGTTTTTCGGTACCATTGTAATTTCCTCATATGCAGTCTTGCATATGGAATTAGTAGTATGCAGGATGCCATGAATCCAAAGGCCTGCAGAATTTTTCTTGCAGGAAGTTGGGACTTTGTTGCCATCAATTGAAAATACTGAGTCAGTTGTCCTTGTTTGTCTGGCGTGAGATAAGCCATCTGGGCAGTTGTATTTAAGCTGGCACCCAGGAATATTATCTCTTGTGAGGGCACTAGTTTTGATTTCTTTTCGTTTACTGTGTACCCTAGGCAACTTAATCTTTTTACGAACGCCAGATGCTGTAGAAGAATGTCCTTGCTCTCTGCTTGAATCAGGCAGTCATCCAGATATGGATATATTTGAATTCCTTTTTGTCTGCAAAATGCAATTACTGGTGCCAGGCACTTGGTAAAGACCCTGGGCACAGTAGATAAGCCAAAGGGCAGTACAGAAAATTGGTAGTGCATTGAACCAGCTATGAATCTGACATATCTTCTGCAATTTTGTCTGATAGGGACATGCAGGTATGCCTCTTTGAGGTCCAAAGTAACAAGCCAAGCTTTCTTGCCCAACATGGGAAGGAGCTGTTGTAGTGTCAGCATTTTGAATTTCGGAACATACAGGTAAGTATTTAGAGTGGAAAGGTCCAGAATGGGTCTCCAGGCTTTGTCCTTTCTGGGTACCAGGAAGAGTCTTGAGTAAAATCCTTGTCCTTTTTCCTGCTGTGGTACTTTTTGAATAGCTCTCATGTCCATGAGAGCTGTAATTTGTTTTTGTGCCTCTGTCCATTGATTTTGTGGCAGGTCTGGCATTCCTTTTAGCCTTGGAAAAGTGTGAAAGTGGAACCTGTAACCTTGAGACACAATATACAGCACCCATTTGTCTTGGGTGATTGCTTGCCAGTTTTGAGAAAAAAGTGCTAGTTTCCCCCCTAAGGGAACTGCCAAAAGGGAAGAGTTTGGCATTGTAAGGGGGAAGTCATTGGGACTGTTTCCTGTAAGGTTGTGACTTGTCCTCACCTCCTTTTGGGTTTGAAGCACCCCACTGTCGTGGTCTGTAAGAGCCTTGTGGCTGAGATCTGCCTCTTGGGTGTCTGTATCTGCCTCTTTGTGGCCTGTCTGACACTGGAAAGGACCAATTCTTTGTAGGCCAATTTCTGCTAAATCGAGGTGGCTGTACCTGTAAGAAATCCTTCACTGTTTGCATAGATTTTGCCTTATCCTCCATTTTCTTTAATACCTCTTCTGCCTTAATACCAAATAAATGATCTCGCTGCAAAGGAGCATCCAATCATTTTGCCTTAACATGATCTGGTAAACTTTGTTCTTTTAACCAAGCATGCCTTCGAATCACAGATCCTGTAACTGCTGCTCTACAAGAAGCTTCTAATGAATCAAAACCACATTGCAAAGTATGCTTTCCCACTTGTTCAGCTGCATGCAATAAAGTCCTGCATTTCCTTATAGTCAGGTTGTTCTGCATTTGTACTCATTTTCTGTTTTAATTGAGACAGTAAGCATTGTTGATATTTAAGCAGGTGAAACTGGCAATTTAGAGCCCTCACTGCTAAAGTTGCAGAGGTGTAAACTTTCTTTTCCCATCTGTCTAAAGCTCTAGAGTCCCTATCCGAGGGAACTGGATTCTTAGCCATGGAAGCCTTAACCCCTTTGGGACCCTGGGAAATAGTTTCTGGGTCAGCAACAGGGTTTTTATAAAGAAATTTGTGAGAGTCAGGGACTCTGTAGTACCTGCCTGGCTTGACTGGAGCTGGGGGTAAAGAATCAGGATTTAAACTAGATTCAGAGAACACATCATCCACAATGTCCAATACTGGCGGAATGGCAAAGGGCCTGTGCTGAGGCAGTAAAAGAAAGTCTCGGAGCATTTTCATGAATTCTGAGTAATCCTGGCCCTCCCAACGGAAATGCTCCCTCATGGTATGTAAAGTTTCCCCAAAAGAGTAATCCTCAGGAGGAGAGGCTGAAGGAATTGATTCTTCAGCATCAGAATCCTCATAGGGGGGTAAAGAATATCCCTGATCTGAAGAGGAATCAAAATATATAGAAACCTGGTCAGAGGAATCATAGTCTGTATCCTGCCTAGGCCTTTTATCAGGAGGGGGATGGGAACCCATGATCAGAGTTATCAAGTCTTCAGCCATTTTGAGCATCTGTTTTTAGGCATGGAGGCCTGTCCAGGTGAATGCTGTACTTGCTTCTTTGTCTTTAATGTAGGTTTAGTCTTGGCTGTAGTTGCAATGGTAAGTTGAGTAGGCCTGAAAACACCCTCAGAAGCCGATGCCTGCTCAGCGGCTCCGGACCCATCTGAAGGGTTAATCTCCATTGGTCCAATACCTTGAGTATCCAGAGGCCTAGGCACCTCCACGTGGGAGTCGGTCGCGGTTCTGAGGTAGCGGGTGTCAAGGGCTGCGAAAGCGCCTCACTGAAAACCGGTGAACCGGCGACTGGCCTAGAAGAGGCTTCGTCAGTTTTGGACTGCGGATGCCTGTCCTTATCTTTATCTTTGCATTTTTTGTGCATTCTGGTCGTCGGTTGTTGCGACGGCATTGTATAATTAAACCTTCGGCCAAAGTAATGGCGAGCAAAATCAAACCGACATTTAATAGTGTGTTTGTTAAATCTAGCACAAAACCGACAACTAGTGACGTCATGATCTGGGCCTACGCATGGAATACAGTAAGAATGAAAATCCTTATGAGGTATTTGCTTACCACAAGAAATACAATTATTAACTTTTACTGACATCAGTCTGAGGCAAGAAAAAGTTTCCCTAACGGGGTACTTAGCTTTATAGAAGACTTTGGTTCTGAAATTGAATTTGAAATCTCAGGAATCGGCCGACCGGCACTTGTGAACTGCTTTTGCTTCGGGCACCGCGCGGCAAGAAAGACTGAAGAAAATGGCATCGGCTGCTTCTTATATACCCCTGGCACTCTGACGTCAGGGAAGAGGCGACAGCAACCGACGCCGGACCAAGACTTTGGAACTCAGGCCGACTGCGGGCCCGCCTGATGGCAGGATAACCCAAGTGTAATGACTGCAGCAGTGAAACACGATGAACATCATGCACTACATAGCAAAACAGTGTTCTGCTAATTGGAAGCTAAGAATGAAGGCATGTTTTGATTTATGCTAAAAATGCCACTAGTCTGACACTAACAAGGAAAAACGGGATAATTTAATTAAGTTCTCTGAGCAGGTGTACTGGAATTATATAGTCTGCTATTCATAAGAATAAAATAATGTATTTTTTAGAAAGGCACTGGACTAATGTAAGTGACAGCTATGATGGAGATGAAAATAGAGACAGAACATACATGACATATGGCTGAATGTCACTAGATTAGCATTTAGAATGGAGATAAAGGAAATGAAAACAACACAAGCTCCTTTATGCTGAAGCAATTTGGAATAGTTGCCAATCCTGAGTTTAAAAAAGTATTACTGTGAAAATATTTATAATCCAAGACCAAATTAAACTTTCAGATGCTTTACATTTTGATACAATAGTAGTGTGTGTGTGTTCTAAGCTGCACTGGTACAGCGGTAGCGCTGTTGCCTCATAGCAGGAGGTTCTCCTGTTCGATTCTCAGCTGGAGTGCCTTCTGTGTGGAGTCTGCATGTCCTCCCCGTGGTAGAGTGGCCTCCGAAAGACATGCGTGAATGGGCGTGCCTTCGCTGAAGGTTGGGCATCGGGCTGGCAACTCGGCACCATAAAAATCTACTGCCAATCATTGGTGGACCGGAGTTCCACTGTGGTGACCCCTAACCGGGAACAGCCGAAATGACAAACAAAAGTAGTGTGTGTTCTGCTGTACATATGACATTATAGGAATGATGTTCTAGTGTTTTGCTTTCCTACCTTGTTTACACCTCTATTAACCTCCACTTCTGTTTTATGTATCCAGGTCTAAGCAAGAGTTACCCCTTACCCACTGCTCCATCTCTCTGAAAAGGAGGCAAATACTGTGTCAGACCTAAAGCATCCAATTAAAAGCTTAACTACAATATCTGTCAGAAAAAGGTGACTAAAGCCAAGCAACTGAGCTTTTAGTGTACGATTAAGAGCCTTCCCTACACCATCCCTGTACAGGGTTGTACCCAATTGCACCTCCTACCTAATTATACTGAAATCTGAGATTGCTATACCTGAGAGTACAGGTAGTGATTTTTTTCTCAAAACTTCTTTTGTCTGCTTTCTCCTCAGACAACAGTATAATTTGGCCAAGAGATATGCTGTCAAGATGCCCCTAAGTCCATGGATGTCAGTCTGTGACTACATCATATTCCATACATGCTTTATCATGCCAGAAGTGGAAAACACAGTAATGGCACACACTGTTATATCTCTATCATACATTTCATGTGTACTAGTTACAAGGAAGCCTTTGCACCTCAAATTTCTGCCAGCAATCTGCACAGGTGTCACATAACTGCTCCATTCAACACCCAGCCATAAACTCTACAGAATAGTGCACTCATAAGGCTGTTTTTGTTAGTGTTTCAGAGGGAGAGGTAATCACGGCAGAATGGTTCTAAGTCCTGCATTATTTCAAAGTCCATCTATAAACAGACAGCTATATTATTTTTTAAGTTTAGCTTAAGTCACTGTTCCTTGACAGTTCAAACTTAAGTGTAACTACAGAAATGTACTCCCAAACACACCCATCGCTCTGTAAAGCATCACATCAGCAGTTGAAAGGTACTGTGGCAGAGCTAACAGTTGGCAGGGTCAATTCTGCTCTGAAAGTGAAGCTGGAGGCGATCATGGAAGGGAGTGCTCTCGGACAGTAGCTCATGGAAGGGAGTGCACTCCGACAGTAGCTCACGGAAGAGAGTGCACTCCGACAGTAGCTCACGGAAGGGAGTGCTCTCTGAAAGTAGCTCATGGAAGGGAGTGCTCTCTGACAGTAGCTCATGGAAGTGAGTGCTCTCTGACAGTAGCTCATGGAAGGGAGTGCTCTCTGACAGTAGCTCATGGAAGGGAGTGCTCTCTGACAGTAGCTCATGGAAGGGAGTGCTCTCTGACAGTAGCTCATGGAAGGGAGTGCTCTCGGACAGTAGCTCATGGAAGGGAGTGCTCTCGGACAGTAGCTCATGGAAGAAAGTGCTCGCGGACAGTAGGGGATAGAGGAGAGTGCTTTTGGACTGTAGCTCACAATGACCACTAACTCAAATGCTATTTCATATGACATCAGGCACAAAACTGCATTTAAACAGGAAATGAAAGCCATGTTTTGTATGGTTGGGTGGTGAAGCTTCACACCTGCCCTGTGCAGGGGGTTGTATTTCTTAACTTAATGTAACCAACTCTGCAATTGTTGCTGATTAAGGAAATTATTTTATAACTCTTTCCTCCTGGAGTAACATGGTTCATATGAACTAAAATAGAGACCTTCATTGTGAATGGGTGTAAGAAATGATGTAAAACTGTAAGGATTCAGCGTTAAGTAACATTTATGGGTATAAACACAAGACTGCACATGCTCTATAGTGTAGACCTGTGGCTACTTCTGGTGGCACCTTCCATAAATTAATTAAATATCAATATTATGCCTGGCAAACTGTGATTATGAATGTGAAAGTGACATCGTCCCTCTTTTTTTTTAAGCTGGCAGAAGCTTTAGTCCAAGCATGCATCAGTCTGAAGAAAAGTAAATGGGCAGGACCCTAAATACCACTCTACTGCATTAACGACACGAACTTCACAGAATAAAAAAGTACTGATCTAAATAGCAGGGAAACCCCAGATGCAGATGCTGCAAAGTCACTTGCAAATTTGTAGTCTGCTGTGCAAGCAGAATTCTAGAAATTAGCTACAAATAAGGGCGATATCTCCACCCATACAACACAATGGTGATCTAACTAAATTCAAAATTACAGGCCTGCCTGAAGGCCTGGATGGACAAAATCTTGTAGGGCTGATCAAATATAAGCACATCACATATCCTTAAGGCACCTTGCTTAATGATGGTGGTGGGATGAGTCCCACAGTTGCATCCAAAAACACCAACAGTCTGCAAAGGTTCTGTATTTGCAGGCTCTATGACAAAATGAAAAAAAAATGTTACAGAAAAGTAACCAAACAACAAAGCAGAAAAGGTTAGAATATCCCAAAACAATAGCAAAGGTTTTCCTTTCCTGTACAAACTGGATGACAAACACTGGATGATATTTCCAGTTATGTTGTCCTGTAGCTCTTCCCTTTCAGTGGGATGGCTCTGCAAAACAGAATCTAATGGCAGGACACGCAGAAGGCTTCTTAAACATCTTGCAAAGGAATGCACTATAAAATGAATTCAATCAGCTCTCCCAAACTTCATATAGTGAATTCCCTGCAAAGGAAATATCTAAAGTAACAGGCAAGAATAAAAAAAAAACTGATAATGTCGTGCAATTTCATAAGTTTGTACCAGGCTAACTGCTCCCGTCAGCCATTTTAAGCCTAGCCAATTACCCCATGTGAGAATCAAACCCTGCACCTCATGTCTGTAAGGTAAACCTTAATCATAATACCAATCTCATAGCTCCAGCCATGCCCGTTCCTGGAAAAAGCCTGTATGTTCACTTAAACCTTAACTCAAGGCCTTAAGGCAGAGCACCTTCACTGTACTGTTGGCCCACCATGTGTGTTTTAATAAATCACATCCACTGTATTGGGAATCAAATCTCTCACCCTGAATTACTGCAAGTTGAAAACCACCAAAACTAAGCTGAAACCAGCTCTTTAACATACATTCAGGTTGTTATTTAACTCTGTTACTGTTTTCCGCAGGACTGGTAGCAGATAAGGTGTTAAATGCAGATGAGTCCCCTTCCCAGTAGTTAATCCCCTAACACCTCAGTAGCCATAGCTGAATAGAAAGTGTCCTGGCACAGCTATAACATTAAGTTTCATTACTCTAACATGCTCTTAGTCCCCCCCCCCCCCTTATTTGAAAGCTTACCTCAGCTCTTGCTGGTCCCCACATTTAACTATCCTTACATTTTACAACTGGATTCTCTGTATTCAAACTTCAACAAATAAAGACTGTATTAGTGTACCATACCCTCTTCAAGCTTACTGATAATTTATTGAAGATCCTTACCTGTGGACCTTGGTGCACATCATCATGGCATCCACCTAGTGCCTTTTATCCCTCCCCCTACCCCCTGAGCTTAAATATTCGAAGCATTAAGAATAAGGTCCGCTCATTGCATGCAGTACTATCCACCTACTCCCCTGACATATGTCTGACTGAAACCTGGCTAAAGCCCACAACAGCAGACGAGTTCCTTGCTAATGGATACAATGTACTACACCACGACAGACGGTCTAAAAAGGGGGAAGGGGTAACATTACTTTATAAGAACACCTTAAAAATCACCACTATTAATCTGCAAATCCCTCCTTCAACAATTCTGAACTCCTCCTAGCTAAACTCAAACTTAGCGACAAAAAGTCAGTTAATATTATCACATGCTATATACCACCAGGTAACAATATCCCTACCTTAGAAGCCTTCTTACAATGGACAAGTCAAAACCTGCTCCAGGAAACTATTGTCCTCGGTGACTTTAATATAGATTGGAACACATGTTCAGCTATTAACCTCACAAACCATATTAACCTTTACAGTTTCTCCTAAGTCATCCAATCAAGCACTACACTAGGAAATGCAAAAATCAAAGATAGCCTCCTAGACTGGATCTTAATAAATAAGACCAACACCTATCACCAAGCAGGCATCTTTCCAGACTCCCTTAGTGAGCATCAATCCACCTTCCTACAAAAATTCAAAACCCAGGCCAATACTACCCCCATATTACAAACAACCTGGAACACAAAAAACTTTGACACCAAGAAATTCAAACTTGAGCTAAAGCACCATAACTGAAACATACTAAAAGTACTACCCCTAGAAGCAGCAGTAACCCAATTCAATAACACTTTCCTAGAAATCCTAAATGCCTACACTCCAGCCAGGACCACTAACCACCTCCTGGCCTACACCAAAGAGACTAAAAATAGAATATCAGAAAGGAACAGAGTCTGGAATCACTGAAGAGCCACAAAAAAAAAAAAAAAAAACAGCAGCTAAGGAACAATTCCAAAAACTTAGAAATGAGACAAAAAAACAGTTCTCCTAGATAAAAAGATTTCCTACAGCTACAAAATGAGCATCAAAACAACCCAAAGAAATTCTGAGCAGGAATAAACAAACTACTCCACCCCGGCAGACCCTCCACCCCATCTCCAACCTCCACAAGTGAAATCACACATATACCAGACATGTTTAACAAATACTTTACAGAAACTATTTCCAATCTTGTTCAAAAACATCCCACATCCACCACCACTAATTACCCTGAATCTGTAGATAGACATAAGACAACCTTCCAATTCCAACCCATCCCTACCAACTATGCCAAAAGGCTGCTATCCAAACTTAAACCTACTACACTAGCAGCTGATGGCATCCCTGCTGAATATCTTCAGTTGGCTGCCAATGAACTTGCCTTCCCAATATCCATCCTTCTAAACAAATCTATCTCAGAAACCTCAATACCACCCATCTGGAAGACCCCCCTACATTATCCCCTCCACAAAGGCTGTACCTCCATCGACCTCACTATCGCCCCATTGCCATCCTGTCACCACTAGATAAAATACTTGAGAAATGTATACACCACCAACTTATGCTATACCTGCTCAACAACCAACTTCTCTCTCTCCTACCCAATATGGATTTTGGCCTGCTCACAGCACCAGCACCACCCTACTCTCTTTCACAAACCTCATCAACCAAAACAAACACACAGACAAATCTAACATCTGCCATATTCTTGGACCTGTCAAATGCCTTTGATATTGTCAGCCATCTTAAACTAGTACAAGCCCCTACTGACCAGGCCTTAGTAACCAAGCATTAGCCTGGTTTGAGAACTATCTACAAGGAAGACAACAAGCAGTTTGATGAGAAAACCTATTCTCACTGCTACCCATCACCACAGGAGTCCCACAAGGGTGCATTTTAGGTCCTCTCCTATTCTTCATTTTCACCAATAATCTTCACAGCATCTGTCAAGATGCAACAGTTATACAATACGCTGATGATTCAACACTTGTTTGTTCAGCCAGTGATCCTCAGAAACTCCTCTCTATTACCCAAAAAGCCTCTCATACCACAGAAAAAAAAGTTATGTACTCACCATAACTTTCCATGCGTGTTGTCCATCTTGCCTTCATTCTTAGCTGGTTGGGTTTGGAACCGATCCTCGGTTCCGACTCGGCCTTATACAAAAGCTTGAGGTCTTCCACAAGCTTGTGGCTGAAAACCCTATCCCATCATACTCTAGGAAAGCTCCTCAGATCTTGTTTGCTGATACAACAATAGGTACCCAATGAACTACGCAATACCTTATACAGCAATGAAGAAGGTCAGAGCACATTAATTACCAATTATATCTGCTCAGTCCTCCAGAAGCACAAAAACTGGGGGAAAGGAAGAAGGGAGGTAATAATGAAGGCAAGATGGACAACTCACATGGAATGTTACGGTGAGTACTTAACTTCTTTATGTGATGTTGTCCTATCTCGTCTTCATTCTTAACTGGTTGGGACAGCGTCCCTAGCACCAATTTGCTTGGATGGCTTAAGGGAGAATATTCTTCAGAACAGTGGATCCAAAAGAGGCCCTGCTCATGGAGGCCAAATCCACTTTGTAATGAGTGATGAAGGTACGAGGTATGAGGCCTTGCCCATATAGCCGCAGCACAAATGGTGTCAATTGGTAATCTATTCCGAAAGGCAGAGAGGTTGCTATGGCTCTTGTAGCATGACTTGTACTTTATAGAAGAGTTTTTTGTTTTGAGGTTTCTAAGTAAAGGAAATACAATCTGACATCCATTTTGAGTGCATGACTTTAGACACAGGAGCACCTTTCTTTGAGTCTGAAAATTATACAAATAATTGGTCAGATTTTCCAAGGTCCTTTGTAAGTAGAAACGTAATTGTCTATGTACATCTAGTTGATATAAGCGGGTCTACTTCATATGACCTAAATTTCATATGATCGAAATTCATTTGACTGAGACCAAATGACCTAAACTTCATTTGACCTAAAACTCATTTCACCGACAGTGAGCACTGTCAGTCTGTAGAGCACTGTAAGGCAAGTAAAAGGTATATGCCCTGTTCCCCACTGTAGTGCAACCCTGGAGTTAGAATATATAGTTAGGGGAGTATGGGGGGAACAATATAAAATCAAACCACAGAATATATAATCAAACTAGGTGGGGGCTATGCCCCCCATGCCGCCATAACTATATATTCTAACTCCAGGTTCGCACTACAGTGGGGAACAGGGCATATACCTTTTACGTGCCTTACAGTGCTCTACAGACTGCTAATGCTCATTGTCGGTGAAATGAGTTTTTAGGTCAAATGAATTTAGGTCATATGAAGTAGACCCGATGTAGCATATATTCTGCCTTGTTGCCATAGTTGGGGAAAAAGAATGGTAGTTCTATGGACTGGTTCAAATTACACTCAGAGAATACCTTGGGTAAAAATGATGGGTTTGTTCATAGAGATGTCTGTGGAAAAGCAAGTAGTGAGGCTTTATTGACATGCTTGCAGCTCTGAAACTCTTCTAGCAGAAGTGATGGCCATCAAGAAAATAGTTTTCCAAGTCAAGTACTTTAGATCACAGGATGATGCTGGTTCAAAAAGGGGAAGAATCAGATGAGATAAAACAAAATTCAGGACCCATGGTGCTGGAGGGGCCTTAATGGGTAGTTGTAATAATATAGTGTCCTTGAGAAAAGCCTTACAAAGTCTGTGGGACATCACATTCGGCCCTTATTCACCTAGATGGAAATTAGATACTGCTGCTAGCTGAACATCAATAGTAGCTGCAGCTGTGCCTTCATCAAATAGCTTTGCTAAGAATTTAAGAATGGAGGGGATTGGGGCAGATAAGGGTTTGATATGATTACTCAAGGCTCAAGAAGAAATCTTTTCCATTTACGGATATATAATTTCCTAGCTGAAGCTTTATGAGACGAGATCAGGATATGTTTCACTGATGGAGAAAGATTAAGGAGCCTGGCTATGTTTGTAATTGGAGCAGCCAAGCTGTCAATTTGAGGGTCTGAAGGAAGAGGTGGAGCATACCTGATATACGAGTCAGAAGGTCTGGAACTAGGTCCAGAATCCACGGCTCCTCCTGGAGATGAAGCCAAAGAAAAAGGAACCAGATTTGATGAGGCCAGTATGGGGAGATGAGTATCAGATTCCTTCCCAAGGACCTGGCTTTCTGAAGAACTTTCAGTATCAATGGAAAGGCAGAGAAGGTTTAGAGGAGACCTGAGGGGTCCAATTGTGAAGTGCATCTGTTGGTGACTCCCCCAGAGGGGGGAATTAGGTCAAGATAGCTGCTGCATTTGGCATTCATGGACATGGCAAAAATGTTGCAGCAAGGTTGGCTCCATTTGCGGAAAATCATCTCTGCTACTTGTTTTAGGGACCACTCATGAGGCATCAGAATCGCTCTGCTGAGTTTGTCCGCTATAACGTTAGATTTCCCCAGGATATGTGTTGCTACCAGAAAGTGTTGGGAAGAGGTTGCCCACTGCCTTACTCTCAGGGCCTCCCGACAAAGGGGATAAGATGTGGTTCCTCCTTGCTTGCTTATGTACCACACAACTGACATGCTGTCTGTCTGTACTGCAAAAGTTCCTAGTAGAAAAGTGTCTTGGAATGCTTGCAATGCCAGAAGCACCGCTCTCATCTCTAGGACATTGATGTGCAAATAGCCCGCATGATCTTGCCAAGTGCCTTGTACTATATCCTGCCTAGATAATGACCCCCCCCCCAAATATGGGAAGCATCCGTGGTCACCGTGGCTATCAGCTGTGGAAGAACAAAGGGTCGACCTAATGTTACATGAGTGGAGTGAAGCCACCAACAAAGGTCGTTTTTGCAGGATTCTGTTGTTATAATTTGGTCGGACATGGGTAGTTCTTGCATAGACCACTGAGTGAACAGAAGCCACTGTAGAATTCTCATATGCATACGAGCTAATGGAATCAAGTTTATGGCTGCTGCCATGGTCCCCAATATTTTCAGGACTGTTCTTGCGTGTACTCTTCTCTCGGAAAGTAGGTTTTTGACTTTCAGGTTTATGAGAGTTTCACCTCTAAATCTAGCTCTGGCCCAGCTTCATCACTAAAAGAACAAATCCTTAAATTTCTAGCTTCCTCCCAGTTTGACCTCTAATTCTAGCCCCTTAGCCAGTACCTACACAGATAGTTGGACTAAATCACTGCTAGGACACACTATTATAAGTCTGCTAAAATTTACTTTTTCTTTACATCTCTACTCTTGCTTTATACTTAAACTACTTGCGCTTTTCTGCTTTCTTATTTAACTTTTATATCCTATCACCCAACTATGTCTCTGGCTACTATAATCCTTACTATGTCTAACTTGTTTGCAATTCAACTGTATAAAGCAAAAGAATGCAACCTCTACTCACAATGTTTATCATTGTGTAAGGTCTCATCCTAAAATTGTAAAAGATGTGTTCATTCTATGTAAATAGGTAAAATTTTATGCTTCAATGCTATGTAACTAGTCAACATTAACTTTGGTACTACGTAAATTTGAATGCTTCTGTATACTCCTTATATTTTGCTTAAAATTTAATCTGTGGAGCTTTTCTCCCCGGGCCTCCGCTGAAAATGGACATGCATCTAGTCGGACTTTCCTGGTCAACAAATGTAAAATAAATAAATACACTCCTTCAGCCTCACAATGGGAGAAAATGTGTCAGAAAAAAAACAGCAATTAAGAAGAGATCCTATATGTTTGGGGCAATGGGTCCCCAGGAGAGGAAATTGAAGCCCTAGGGAAAACCACTCAACATGAAGACTTGGCTAAAGCAGATGAGTACATCCTGAAGGTTCATTAAGCATCTCACTTTTCAACCTTTCTGAGGTAATACTTGGGTCTATGACATGAAAAGTATGCCACTCATACAGAAGCCAACATAATGTGCTTTCAAATACAGTAACTGCTGTTACATGAGAACGGATATTGGCAGGACAAAAATTAACTATACTTCAGGAGGACATACTACATGCCTAACTGAATGAGTATTGGGGAAATCAGTGTTTTCTTACCAGCATGAAAGGAGGAATGAACATGTAAACAGATATGCAAATGTACAGGTTTCTCTCCTGATCGTCTGTACTCACTGTATTCGTTATGGTAAAGTAGATAAAAACTAACCATAGTAATCAACAAGATGATTTATATGAGGAGTTTCAAACTAGTTATATATCCCTTAGCTTGTTCGCTGCTCAAGGCTGAAGGCACAATGCCTGCTCTGCAACTCAGCAGGGTAACCCTTAATCCATGCTGTTTCACACTGCACAATCACAAATACTGTTGATAATAATGCTGCAATTACTGTAAATGTTGTTGACAGATGTCTAAAGACTGACTGAATTCTGAATTTATATACTGCAGTGGCCTATTAGTATACCTTACTACATTCACTAGTTTTAAGTTTTCTACAGTTTATTTTGCTTATTTGTAATGTTTTTGTTTTTTCCTTCTTATAGTGATAACAGTCTAGCCTAGACAAATCACAGCAGCAGTATTTTCATTGTTTATCATGAAAAACAGGCTCCTGGACCAAACCCATTTGGCATAGTTTGAATCAGACAGCTACTCTCTACTTGCTTACAATGTGAACTAAGGAAGTCTTGTGGACATTAGTGGATAGCTAGTCAACATTCAAAGAGTTCTGCTCAATCGTCCTCTCTCTGTCTGCCCCCCCCCCCCCCATCAGATAGGGTAAGCCATTCTGATATGTAGAAAGTAGCAAAGCTTGCAAACAAAAAAGTAAAGATATAAGTAAACCTGAAGGACAGGTGACCTGCAGTGCCATAACATGGAAAATGAAGAAGCTGTGCTTCCCTATCAGTATGTATTACAAACCTACAGGTCAAAACCAAACTTTTTCTTTACAATAATCGATTTAAAATTTAAGGGGACAAAATTACACAGGGTCTGGCTTAGTCAGGTTAAATCTAATTGTGTAACTGCATCCAAAGTAGGAGTTTATATCCTGGTATACTAAAGACTTGCAGCACTTGAGAAACTAATCTAGGATTGTAGAAGAGGGTGGGTAATACAAAGAATGCAAAACCCATTTGTAGGTTATTTTGGGCAAATTATGTGGCCCCATTTAGGGCAGCCTGAGACCTTTCTAGAAATGATGATGTCAGAAAATGTCTAGCAATTGTTCTTCTATTTTAATAACAAGAGGTAATAATATAACATTGGGCTCGCTTAATGATTGGCTCACAGCAAGGAATCAATGCACTCAATTACAAAAGCGGCCATTCAGAGTGCAATGACTGAACTATCATTGATTCCTATCTGGAAAGACTTAGACTCCAAAAAATCCAATTTTACAAGAAATGTTCCAGCTAGAACAGTGGTGAGCCTGGTTTGCCCATTACATAAATTGCCCAAGCAACTTTGACTGCTAATATTTTAACCTGTATCACATCAAAGCCCAGTGCTGTTCAGGTTTTTCCTAACAAGTAGCCCTCTCATTCTGCTCAGTTGCCTTAGCAGCTAGACTTATTAATAGTGACCGACAACATGTCTAAACTCAGAACTTTATAGAAAATAGCCTGCAATAGAGGCAGGGTTTCAGTAAGTGGGAGGTTTTCAAATATGAACTAAAGAAAATTAAACAACTCATTAAGAAAGGTGAAACATATTTTAGGAAGAAAGAGTTGTCTAAACGAAGGCAACTGCAATGGGAAAACACATGTAAACTGCAAAAGGAAAAAGATCTGGTGAAACTTAAAACAAGATCTAAGTGCCGTCAGCTACTTAGGAATTCTACTGTTGTATCTCGATCAGTTCTGCAGTAAATGTACCCACTTCAGGGCTTTATCCTTCAATCTGAGTTTTTTGGTCCATTGTACTACCTCATGAAGTTATTTGCTGTACTAAATACTTTCATCTGTGTTTACATACTGCACATTTCTCTGAATGGCTTTCTAAACCGTTCCGCACTGAGTATGTGACCAATACCGCAGATATGTCAAGGTCCTTCTAAAAATAAGCAATGTCCAGCAAAAATAAACCTCTTAATAAAATGCAAGCAAGTAAAACAGACCTTAATAAGAAACAGTAAAAGTACAGTCATATAAGAACTTATCATAACAGTCGATGTCACAAGAACTGGAACTTAGATTGCGAACAGGAGGCACAAATTTTAGCGTAAACAATTTAGCTTCCGCTTTTGTCATTAGACTTCATCAGAAAACAATATATTCAACTATAAAAAAAACTTTCAGTTTAAAAATGGCTTCGGATATTGGCAAAAAGACCATCCAGGTGCAATTAACTCACTGGTGAGATCAGATCATAAACTACAGGACTGCATGGATCAGGCAATCCCAAACAAAACACTCTAAAGAGAATCATAAGGCCTAGACACCTGCTGCAGCTTGAAAATCTTGACCAATGGATGTGAACCTATGAACCTATAAAAATATCTGTAAAACAATTGGCTTTTCTGATGAAGTCTGATAACGAAACAGAAAATAAATTGTTGTTTACGCTAAAATTTGTGCCTCTTGTTCTCAGTCTAAGTTCCAGTTCTTGTGGCTTGCTGTGATATTCTGGAAGCTTCAGTCTGTTTTTGTGGTTGATAACAGCAGATGTCCTACTTTTCACTGCCACAGTAGTCCTCACAAAAGTGATATCCTGCTAAGGACAGTCATACATACAGCCAGCATATTTCCTTGCAGCATATGTCAGATGTATGTCTTACTTCCAAGACATAAGGTACATAAATGATTTACAAGTACCAAATCTCAGAACTGAACTGCCCTAGAAGAAATAGAGCAACCCAAAAGGAAAAAATATATTACATGTATATCCAGAAAAAGGAGAAAGAGCCCCCCCTCCCGGCAAGAAGGCAAAGAATATACTAAACAGGAAGAAGGAGAGAGGGATGGAATACTGCAACAAAAAAAAGTAGGTCATCTACTGCTATGGGAAGTTCGTACAAACCCGTGCGATGTCCTTTGTCACTGTTGTAGTATTCCCTACAAAAGGAAGAGTAGTAAAGCTACCGAAGAAGATGGTAGGAGGAAGCAACAGAAAAACTTCTAAAAAACATGGTGGATGGACACAGCAAATCCTGCTCTAATCCCGGAAACAACATCTGACTTGTATTGCTTAGTAAAAGAATGCAGAAGTGGATTATGATAAAATGGGGTCCAAGGCAGAGTGATGGAATGCCCCCTACCCACAGCCATTCCAGTGTCCCATTACTTGGCAATTTCTCTCTAGTTACCATAAACACTGTTCAAACCTGTCAGTGTGCATACTATTGTCTTCTTCTACAATGATTGCAGATATATGGATTTAATTTAAAACTTTTATGCAAACAGACTTAGCATGAACGACAGTAAACTTCGCTGCCCTTGAAACTCACATTCACTGAAACTTTATTGAAACCCAAATTAATAGAAAATGAATCTGGCCAGTGGTGGATTCAGTTTACCTTTTGGCTGTTTTCAAACCATGTGCCCCTTTGCACACATTCTTAGGATCATGCATGCCTGCAAGTGTTCTTTGATTCACCTTCCTGGATTGTATTAAATTATATATCTTGTAAAATACAGCATCACTCATTATTACACTGTTTTTTTTTTAATTTTTAGTTTTGAACATCGTTCATGTAAATAATGTAACAAAACATATGAACCAATGAAGAAAAAACTAACCATTTCAAAACATTCAACCATAAAAACGACATTCCAACTTCTGTCATTACAGTCCACTAATATCAGTCGATATGCACAGTATCTGCAGAAGTAAAAATCATCTGAATAATTACACATTAAAGAGAACTGTAACTAATGAAGATGTTGCTGCTGGCAAACAACTTTGCATTTCTGTGTTTCATCTATAAATTCAGTGTCTGCTGCCCTTGAAGAATACATTGCCTATGTTACATTAACAAAAAAAACTGTGAGCTGACAATACTGCAATAAAGAATGGCTGGCAAACTGACAACAGGTTCATAGTCACTAGGCATTTCATCCAAAGTAGAAACACACTTAGGAGTGCAGCACCCCCATAATCCATCTCCCCTTATGCTGCACAGTAGTGTCAGCAGTCAATATACCTGTTGTGGGAAGCGAACCCACAACCTTCTAGACCAAAGACAAGTGTGCTAACTGTTGCAACACTGACACTGAACAACACAGCTAAGAAACTTTATGACTGACATTGGCAGACTGTAATCCTCAGCACACACACATAAAAAAATAAATAAATATAATTACAGGAAACTTGGCAGTTGGTGTGGAGGTTTAAGGCACTTGCCTACCCTTAATGTTAAGAGTTGGGGTCTGACTCTGAGCAGAGTCATTTAACTAGCCAATGCCTCTAACGAGGCCATTTTACATACACATACACACACACACACACACACACACACACACACACACACACACACACACACACATACACACACACACACCTGCTCTAAAGGAAAGAACACTGTGCACTCTCCAGAACTGCTACATATGCATCCCCCCCCCATATCCTGCTGCTCTGTATTGTATCTCCCTAACCCACTCTCTACTTAAATCTCCTGAAGGGGTTTAGACAATGGACATTAAGTCTCCCAAGTGGCTTTAGATGACATTAGGACATCGTCCTAATGAGGATGTTTCTGGGGCTTACAGATGACTTATTTTTAGAGGGAAACTGCACCCCCAGCCAACAAAGGACCAAGGCAGCTGCCAGGATCACCTACTGTGGTCCCGGCTCTGATAGAATGCACAGTGCACAGAAAACTAAGCAGCAGCTTCCAAAATGGACTTGGCATCAACACCCTTGAAAAGAAAGCTCCAGAAGAGGTCAATACCCTGTTAGAAAAAGCATTGGGTAGAAATAAGAAACAACTTGCCATGAAAAGAGCAACAAAAAGAAATGGCCTTCAGACTACAAGATGAGATGGTTTGCTTAGAAAAGCTAAACCCAATTCTTTAACATGAAAATAAATAACATTTGCTCATATTTCCTGATGTTTTTAGTCTAATCTACATAATATCTGAGCTGTCTGTGCAAATCCAAATAATATAGAACCCTCTCACTGCTACTTTGAGGGAAGGGAAAAAGTAAAGGAAGATGAATGGTCTGATTCAAAGACATGTCATTATCACTTTAGGCATAAAAGAAGCATTAGTCCACTCCTTCTCGGTAGAAAATCAGAAAAGGCGGAAATGCTATAAGGGCCTGAAGTTCAAACACTTTTTTGGTAGAAGTTAGTGCTACCAACACGGCAGTTGTCCAGGTACACAATTTCAAGGAAGAAAAACCTGGTGTTTGACTTAGCTTTTCAAGAACACAATTAAGGTCTCAAGGAGGAGGAATTGGTTTTCTTGGAGGCCTAATATGAAGGGTACCCTGTCAAAAACTGGTTAGTCTTAAATCTATTACAAAGTGGTGGATCAAAAGGCTGACAAGCAGAAACGGATAACAAATGAGCTTTAACAGATAGGTATGCCAGGCCAGAATTTAACAAATCACAAAAATAGGAATTCCCACTAAAAGAGGGTCCTGTTCATGGCTATGACACCAAACAGAAAGTCTCTTCATTTAGCAACATAAGATTTTCTAGTAGTGGGTTGTCTGGCCTACTGCTAAATCTGAAGCACATTCTCAGAAAACTTGCATCGAAAAGGAGTCAAAACACTATCAATCAAAGAGTCAATTGTAGGGTGAGAAGATGTGGGAGAATTAGAGAGCACTTATCCTTGTGAGACGATCTATTCTGTGAGGTAACTTGTAATGAATATCCATAGACAGATGAAACAGAAGAGGGAACCAATGCTGTCGGGGTCAAAAGGCAGTCATCAATAAGATTTTGGGCATGTCCCACATGACTATGTGTAGGACCTTGGCAACAGAGAAAGAAGGGGTAAGCACACAGGAACAACCCTTTCCATGAAAAAGACATGGTGCCCACTTTCCAAGCCAGAGGACTTGGCACTCTAGAGCAGAAACTGGGAAGCTGTCTGTTCAAAGGCGAGGCAAAAGAGAGCTACTTGAGGAGTACCCTACCAATGGACAATGCCCAGGAAAACTTCTCTGTGAAGCATCTGCTCATGAGCGTCTGTCTTAGACCTGCTCAGATTGTCTGCCACCAGACTGAGCTCTGAGGTAATATAAACTGCCTGAAGAGTTAACTGATGGTAGACAGCAAAATCCCATGCTAAGAGGGTCAGTCTGCAAAGAGGATATGGTCCTTCATCTGCTGAGGAGACTGGAATCCTTGGACCCAGATATTGTTAGAGTAAGCCTCCCAAACCAAAGTCAGAAACATCTATAAACATCTCCTGAGTATGGGGAAGGAATCTAAAAAGTTAGGTATGGATTCAAAGAAATCTGGTGAATCCACCATAGGAACTCATCTGAGGCAAGAACCCTAAATTATGTACTTCATATAGACCCATATCTCTTAAATATTGATTATAAAATGTTCATGAATATTTAAGCTGATAGATTAAAAAACGTTTTACCCCAGTTAATTAATGATGACCAGACAGGTTTTGTAACTAATACAAGTACATATGATAACATTAAACGGTCTCTTATTTTAATTGATTATTCACACAGAAAGAAAAAAAACTTGTCACTGGTTAGTCTTGACATTAATTCAGCATTTGTCTCAATACATTGGGATTATCTATTCACATTATTACAATGTTTAAACTTTTCAGATAATTTTATTAACCTACTAATACATCTTTATAAAGGGACCCTGGCATATATCAAAATTGGAACATACACATCAACTCAAATACCCATCACTAAGGGAACAAAACAAGGATGCCCCCTATCCCCCTTATTGTTTACCCTTATAATGGAACCATGGGCTAATGATATACGAGGAAATAAAAACATAGAAGGTTTGGAAATAAATGATGAAATAACTTCTAAAACTTCTAAAATTCAGTTATTTGTTGATGATGTGCTCATCACCACTAAGGGAGATAACTCCTCCATAACAGCCTTATTTTATTTGAAGCCATTAACACATTTCAAAACATATCTGGACTGACATTTAATGATGATAAAACTAAGATCCTACCTATTTATTCAAACAATAATAAGAGAAACATTAACAATGATACAAACAAATTCATCACAGATCAAATTACATACTTGGTTATCATCCTTGCTAAAGATATTAAATTAATCACAAAACTAAACTATAATAAATGTTATATAAATATTCAAACCTTATTAACAAAATGGAATACAATTATATTTACAATTGAGGAAAGATTAACTATCATTAAAATAATTCTACCTAAAATTCTCTATATTATACAATCTATTTCAATACTTCCCAATAAAGTATTCATTAACAAGTTCAATTCCCTGTTATTAAAATTTTTTTGGTTTCCCAGAAAACCTAGAATAGCACTCAAACACCATCTTTATCGTTGGAACAAAGGGGGCATAGCCTTTCCTGATTTGAACCTTTATTCTAACGCCGCTATTATTAGATCCACAGCACAACTTTTAAATACTTCATATCAGGCCAAATGGAAAATATTCTGGGAATCTTCAGCTATGCTACTAATATTTAAGCCACAACCTTTCAAATTAGAATTAATAAACAACCCAGTATTATGGATACTTAAAGATTTCTTCACTACACACAACATACTGAAACATTCATTTAGCTACTTACACAATATATTAATCAATTTTAGAAATTTGTTTATATAAAAACTCTAAATGTAAATAACTTTTCTTTATAATTTTCCCCAATAGCCTTTACTCAACAATCCTTACAATCCTCAGATATAGATAAAATCACCTTGTTTAAACAAAAGGGTCTTTTGTATTGGTTCCAACTAATCACAGACGAAAGGGTTAAGGACGTAAATCAGATAAGTGAATTTCAGTTAGACAAATCCCTTTGACTTAATATACAATCCCTCAGACTATTCTTGCAAAATAAAATAGACCTGATTACTCCAGCTAACAAACATGACACTAGCATACTACTAGCTTTTTTTAATTCAATTATCCAACATAAACTTATTCAGACAAAATATCATTTATATACAGACTTATTAGAGAAGAAACATATTGTTGTCCAGCTAATTTCTGGAATTATTATTATATAACAAATAACACACATCCAAGGAATTTAGATAAAATAAATATATTAGAATCTGCAGGGAAAGCAACACTTTCACTTAAATGGAAAATATATTCCTGGAGATTTGTATATAGATCTTTCTACACCCCTCAACTGTTGTGTCTTTCGGCTTTTCCCGGTTAGGGATCGCCACAGCGGAACTCCAGTCCGCTAATGATTGGCAGTTGATTTTTACGTGCCGAGTTGCCAGCCCTGATGCACAATCTTCAATGAAGGTACGCCCATTCACGCATGTTTCCACGCAGAAGACGCTCTAGCTGAGAGTCAAACCGGTCAGCATCTTACTGAGGCGACAACTCTACCGCAGCACCACCCCTCAACTAATGAACAAAATTAATGGAAAACAAAACATATGTAACAGATGCAAGTCTAATATAAACATTGACTGGACCCATATGTTTTATGACTGCCCTGCAATAAGATTATTTTGGAAAAGTATCAATGAACTTCTACAAGCAATATTCACAGACAATTTCACTTTGACCAAATCTTTAATATTCTTCAATACACCTATACCTTGCTGTGTAAAAAAAGTTAAACATTCCTTACTCTGGGCAATGCTGGCAGTAGCCAGGAAAACTATAACAAGGAAATGGATATCTGAATCCTCTCCATCTTATAATGATTTTAAGAAAATTCTAATGGAAATTTGCCAATTACAAATTGCAACTGTGACATCTAGAACAACTAGAAAAATTTATAACCATCATTTATGAGTCAAATTACAGAATCTGTTGAAAAGAGATTGATGATATCATATAAATTAAATTTCAGCCTCTTAATGTGTTTTATATATATATATATATATATATATATATATATATATATATATGGAAAAATCTAATTCTAGTCATTACAATAATAATCAATGAATGTCTTTGTAAATAGTTTTCGTAATTTCATTTTATTTGTTAAATATTGTTATTTGAATGTCTATGCATTTTTTTTTGTGTTAAAAGACCATGTGAATGTCTACATATACTTACTTAAAATCAATAAAGTTGTTTAAAAAAATAATAGGGTCTGGATCCTGTTAAAAAAATGTGGTCCTGTGAGGTGGTTAGAACAGACTTCTTGAGACGGAGTGTGAAACCCAGACTGTGAAGGAGGAGCATGGCAAATATGAGCTCCTGCAAAAGAAGCTATTGAGACGGAGCTTGAGTAAAGAGGTTATCCAGACAGGGGAAAAGGCTATGACTCGAATGAGGCATTAAAACGATGTGAAGAAGAAACAGAGAACTGTAAAAACTTCCTGAAGAGAGAGTAAATAGGAATATGGAGACGTTCTGGTCCAAAGACACTAGGGAGGCCTGGGGAAGCAGCAGAAGAAACGGACTAGAGAGAGAACATTTTGAAAAGAGGAACTTTTGGAAAGGTGTTGATAAAGGACAGCTCTAGAATGGGTCTCCAAGAGCCTTTCTTCCTGGGCACCAAAAACATTCGGAGAAGAATCCCTTGCCCTGTCTGGGACAGTTGGCTGAATAGTCCCCTTTAGCTAAAAAGGTCCTGAAGAAGAGCAGGAAAATGAGGCAGATGGCCATGAAGAGGCTAAGGTATCCCTGAAAAAAGAGGAAGGGACTTCCAAACCATAAAATAACAAGAGTTTGATGAAAGAAAAGCCAAGAGTCTGCAGTGATTTCTTGGCAAATGAGAAAGAATAGAGTTCACCTCAGAGAAAGGGGAATCTTGCCAAGGGGCAGAGAGGGATAATTGTCAAATAGACGCAGACTTGTCTGGGGAAAGAAGACCTCTGTATTCTGAAATCCTGAGCAGGCTTCTCAGGAAACTCTTGGAAGGTTTACTGCCATTGAAGGGTTGCTTCCTACACCGACACAAAAAGGTAATCTTAGAAGGATAGTTCTCCTGAAATATTTGGATTAGGCGAAAGGAACATTTTCTTAAGGTCCTGCACAACTTTCCCTTTTATTTTAAAGAGCTCTGCAGCAGCAGAAACAAACAGATTCTGGTTGTCCAAGGAAGAGTCCAACAACTTGCCCTTAATATCCTCAGTAAAGATTGCAATCAAAGGCTAGAGTACCTCCTGATAACTGACCCTGATGCAGACACCAAAGAAAGAGGCATCCGCAGCATCTGACCTGCATTTGATGGAATGCTGAGCTAACTGAAAACCAAATCTAATAAGGAAACAGTAGACGTCTTAGTTTTAGTCTCAGGCATGTCAGCCAAAACACTTCCACAAGTTTACAGGAGCCAGAACATACCTGGTCATGTGGGTCTGGTAATTTAAGGACATGAAGGTGCTAATGTGGCACCGGTATACACCATCTTACCATACCTGACAATAGCCCTACTATCCTTACCAGAAGGTAAAAGCATAGAAGAAATCAACTTAGAGGTTTATCAGCAGAGAAAGAGAGATTACTGAAGGTTTGGAAGAAGAATTTTTGAGCCTCAGGAACCTTGTACAGACTACTTAGAGGTGACGTATACTTGGATTACAATGCTATCTCGGACCCAAATCTTATGAAAATACTGCACATCCATAAGTCAAATGGGACTAGAGTCACCTGTTCCAGAGACTTCAATCTATCCTGAGACATAAGTATGACCTGCTGGAGAGAGAGAGATAATCTCTCAGAGGTTGTCACTCCTCTGGAAAAGACTTCCAATCCATGTCAAGCAGAGCACCACCATGACCCTATTTAAGCACAACCTAGATGACTGTATGGGAAATGGGAAATTTCCACCAGGGATTGCCCCTGCTTCTCTCCTGGGCATGGGTAGTCCTTGCTACAAAAATCTTGGGCACAGATGAAACCTCTCATCTAGTATTACATTGGAAGTTAATGGCTAAGGCTTGTAAAGACACTTGGGTCACTAGCCTAATAGCATCCTATGAACATGTCAATTTTTTCAGGAGCAGGGACTGAGACTCTGGAGGCTGCAAAGCTGAAGAAAAAGTATTGAAGACGGCTTCCAAAGAGGGGGTGCTGTAGAAGGCTGGGAGAATCCGTCTGCAAGAAGTCATAATATCCCTTCTGGACATCACACATTTGGGAAAACTCCACTGAAAATGCTCCATCATTTTAACAACAGTATCCTCAAATGACATGCCCTTAATAGGGGACTCTGGGGAGAGAGAATATCCCCTTCATCTTATCCCGAAGCAAGAGAAGAATTTATCTGAGAAGAAAAAACTAGACTATCCCCCAGAATCCGGCTTCTCTGCCTCATCAGAGTAATCTGAAGCCCTAAGTCTCTTGGAGAAAGGAAGATAAAGCAACAGGTGAAGGTACTGACAAATCTTGACAGGTTTTTTTCAGGCCATGAGGGGCTTAAAAAGACCACAAGTGAAGTTCTACCACACTTTATGGGGGTTCTTAGCTAAAGGGACCGGAGGTCAAGTCTTTTCTTTTCTTAAGGGAAACTTCTGCCCTAACAACCTTAGGAAGTTCTGTACCCAGCCTAACTTCATTAGGGGAGCCAGATACTTCTTCCCTAACTAGTATCTGGGGAATCTCCCTAGGCCCTTCAGTGATTATTGGCCATGGTTCCTCCTCCTCTTCTACAGCAGAAGTAGGATCAGCCTCGGTGAATGTGTTAATAACAAACCTATGCTTAGCCTCCAATGGGTCATGACAGAGGAAGCGGATGATCCTTGGGTCCTCCATCTGACCCCATGGAGACATCCGGCAGTAAAGGCTTGACAGCAGAAGTCTCTAAATTAATCTTTTTATACTTCTTTTTACTGATTGGCTGTATGCCTTGCTGGGTAGATTAAGAAGCCATAGTTCCTTCAGCCAACAACTTTATACAGTGGTTTCTAAACATACAGACAGTTGCACAGGGTCTTGCATACAAAGGCATAACAAATATTCTAATAGGTATAACTGTGGTCTGTACCTAAGCAGAAAAGGTACTTTTCTTGCCTGTCTTTATTGGGAATCATAGCTCTCAACCTCTTAGCTCAAGAAATCTACAAAAAAACTAAAGTAATGGGGGCACAATGACCCGAAATAGGGACAGATTTTAAAATATTACTCTTGTATACTTAGAAAGTGGTTAGAATAACAGGATTTGTGTTACCTTGCATTCAAGGATATGAAGTTTGAAACACAAATATATGCCAGTAGTTAATGATTTCAATCCTCACTGATTTACCAGAAAACAACAAATTTTATGAGCAAAAGAAAAAAGTATGCGGTACAAATCTGAAGATTCTGCAAAAATCTGAACGGTTGAGAGATATGATGCCAACATGAATTCTGATGTTTGCATGGATGTCATTATGGCAGATGACTAGATGAATGGACTGGACTGTTTATTAAAGCTATTTTTACTAAATCTGATGATTACTGCATGCAACTAAGCAAGATTTTCTTGGTATACAACTGAAGAGGACCGTGCGTTGCCTGTAATTATATTAAATGTACTACACTTTGTATCATAGTGAGTCATCAAATTATGAACTGCACAATGATGTTTCTTTACAGCACTGCATCAAAAACAATTTCATCATTTACTTATGAAGTACATACTTTTTCAAGGATGTCATGCAGCAGTGACAGTGGAAATTATTTTATTTTTTTCTCCCCATCTTTTTTTGTTTGTCAACAAACTGTGTTTTGGTTAGTTTTCATCAGATGATTAGCACTTAACAGAATTACATTCAATGCTGCATCATGTTATCACTCTGTTAAGAAAGCTTGTTTTCTACAGTGACTGATAAATCAGTTTAAAAAAAAATCCAAAAGAAAATTAAGGCTGTGTTACCTTATCCTTGGGGCTACGTGAGATGTGCCCACTACGGAAAAATTCAGAAACTATCCCCATCTAGCAATCTAAAATAGGACTTAAAATAGCAGGTCCCAGAGCCGTTCTACTTAATTCGAAGTAGGGGAAAGTTCCTCTGCTTCTCCATTCCCAGGGAGCCAGGCAGCCAGCCGCTAAAAGCTTGTTCTGTACAGCAAGTACAGAAAACGATATGTCATTATCTACTCTTAGCTTTTAAGCTTTCAAATCCATAATAGTGACTTTTCAAGCTAAAATCTTCTAGATACAATTCTTACAAAGTTTCGAAGACTCTCAAGGCACAAAACATTAAATATAATCACAGTTCAAGGATCCCACAGACACTACAGTCTGTGTACATAGCCTACTTAATATACCACCTGCCACAGGTTCTGGTTCCAAGATCATCATAACTGTCCATAAATCATAGGAATTAACACATATTAAGTCTGCAGGAGAGTGTTCTTTGATACAAATGAGTTACTTTCTAGCAAGAAAATCTAAAATTTTGTCCCAGACAAAACAATAACTCTATAGCAAACCACATGCCTTGTAAATGCGAAGGACAGGTCACACCAAAAGCAGGGGTGCTAAAGCTAAGCATTTAGGTTACACTACTACTTGCAGTAGATCTCAGCATCTCTCCCAGCTCTGGAATTAAACCACAGCTAAGAACAAATGGGCCTTACAGCCCTAACTATGAGAAAACAAACAGGCCAATGGGAGCAACAGGGATGGAATCAGACAATTAAAAAATATATAGAAATAAATTATATATATATATATATATATATATATATATATATATATATATATATATATATATATATATATATATATAGATATAGATATATATATATATATAATAAATCTATAATAGGTTTTTTATATATATATATATATATATATATATATATATATATATATACACACACACACACACACATATATATATATGTATTCCAGATGACATTAATGCAGTCTTTAGTAAAGTGACTCAAACAATGACCTTGCTTCCTTGGTACCTGACTATGGACTCATTTCTCAGTGCTTACATCCAACATCTAACCAAGGAAGAATAAGTGATCAAATTCAAGGACTGAATTATGGATAACATTCACAAAGCAAATTACATAGGACATCACTAATGTGATTGCTTTGTAGATACAAACTAGACTCTTTTTATGTTTGCTGTAAATACTTTACCAACCATCACACGTGCTTTCGCTTTTTTTTATATTTTGACAAGCCATTTTGTTCTCTCAGTTGCAAAAAATTAACACTGTGCATTTTATAAATGGAATCATATCAACTACCTAATAAACATTTCAGTACTTTAAAGTGTGGAATGGTCAACCAAAAACACACCAAAAACTGGGCTTGCTTTACAGGAACAAAAATTCCTCACCAAAGACTTTAAACTATCCCTTGCACATCCCTACCTTCTACCCAATCTACTTTATGCCTTTCCAATATTAATCAGCCTGCAATCCACTCTTAAGTCCAAGCTGGAACTTACCTATAACAAAAAGTTGCTAGATTTGATTCAAACCA
This sequence comes from Protopterus annectens, assembly GCF_019279795.1. Classification (NCBI taxonomy): domain Eukaryota; kingdom Metazoa; phylum Chordata; order Ceratodontiformes; family Protopteridae; genus Protopterus; species Protopterus annectens. The sequence goes on along the minus strand of NC_056749.1, from coordinate 140,736,837 downwards.
GCCCTACTACTCTCACCACTGCCTTTCTCTCAAAATCCTACATTGGCTCGAATTCCCCCAACAACTGAGCTGCTCCTGACTCTCTCCATACTCAACCAACCTATTTCCTGTCCCGCTCTGCCTCATCTCTCTTCTCCTACTATACTCTCAAACCTCCATACCTCTGATCAACATCTTTTGGAAATATATAAGCCCAAAAGAACTATTGGCAAACTTCTTCACAACTACTCAGTTGCTCAAGCCTGGAACAAACTTTCTTTGTGTGTTAGAACTACACCCAACACAGATATCTTCCAAAAAGCTTTGAAAGATCCTCTCCTAAAATCTTGGAGCTGCATCTGCCATGGCCCAACACAACCACCTCCCCCCTTCTTCATTATTAAACCACGTGTCATTCATCCTGATACCACCCCTGCTCTTATTCCCCCTATCTCAACTGAATTTCTCTTCCTGTGCTATCCTTTCTATCTGTACTCTTCCACTCTCACTATACCTGGCTGCACTTCTAACTCCATATCTACCCTTCTTACTATTACTGGCTGCATGTGAAGATCTGCTTTACCCCAGCTACCTGTTTTCTCTCTCTTTCTACCTTAATTCAAAACTACTTTTTCTGGAACTTCAGTAAAGTACCTAACATAAGACTGATGCATTCCTATGATAAACACATTCTGTTTTTGTGTTTAATTACCTAACTCTAGCAAATGTTCTGTATATTTCTGTACTACAGCTGAGATTTAATTTTACTCCTTTAGTCTGGTATCATAAGCTTCCACTACTAAGCAATGTCAGTGCTTTTGTTTAATGTCACTGTCTGGACCTTTCCTCCCAAGGCCTCCTCTGATAATGGGCTCTAGCTTAGTCAGACTAACCCAGTTAAATGTCAAAATAAAAAAAATAAATAAAAAACAGGAAACCACCATTGTAACTATCATTATTTATTAAACTCAGAGCTTTCGTCTTAAAACTTTATTAAAAAGACTTCATCAGAGTGATTCTGATGAAACCAGACATCATACCACTAGATATAACATATATATATATATATATATATATATATATATATATATACACACATATACATATATATATATATATATATATATATATATATATATATATATATATATAGGTTGACCAACAATGAAAGGCTGAAAAACTGAATAAATTATTTTTGTAACCATGGACTTAGTTGATTTGTATTTATTCATCCCTCATGATGTTGGACTAGAGTGGGTTTATTCTTTCCTGTCCAAATACACATATCTATCCAGTCAAGAAGTGCAAGTGACGACGGCCCTGCTCAATTTAACCCTCCATAACAACTTTATGTATTTTGAGGGCGATTACCACCACCAGATTTCTAGGGTTGCTACGGGTGCAGCTTGTAACCCATATATGCCAACACTGGTTTCGCTATGTCGGAGAAGGCTGTTCTCTCTCCCTAATTTCTGGCATTGACACATGGCATTACCAGTTCCTGGATGGTGTATTAATTCTGTGGAAGGGTAGTATGAATGCAGGGTAATATTTTCTTCACCATTGGCAGAATTCAACCTCTTTTTTAAAGTTCACCTATTCTAGCAGTAGAAATATCATCAACTATCTTGATATTATATTGGGGAAGCATATGGACTTGGGTTACTACTCCTCGACTATTTACAAGAAGGAGACTTTTTCAAACATTTATTTCCACAATAATTATCACTTTTTCAAATAAAGTCCATTGTTAAAGGGCAGATGGCCAGACTTTCTCATCTTATTTCTGATGATACTATGTTTGACATTGAGTTACACAATTTTTAATTTGTTTATTTTTGGACAGAGATTAACCTATACAAATGTTAAGGAAAATCAGGGCTGAAGTGCACGGCCATCGACATGACCATTTTGCACCCAGAATTAATATAAATTTATGTAGAGAGATAAACATGAGTGTTACAACCACTGGCACTGACCATAAGGACTTGCCGTGCGACTACCCTGTTATTTGGAGTACCTTTCAGTATATCACTCATCATTACATTAGTTATTAAGCTGTACTGGGATATTGTGTTTATGGAAGAGATTAAACAATGTCTTGGAACAGCTCCAGTAGTGGTTGATTCAAGAGGGAAGACTACTAAAACATTTTTAGAACTGGCATCTGCAAAATCTTCATTGACCCACAGAAACATGCAGAAATGCGGGTTCTGCAAGATGTGCAAGTCCATTCATGAGGGCCCATATATCGTAGTCCATAATTTTGAGAGGTTCTTATCATGCCCAGGGAAATGTAACTGCAATAGTATCTATGTTGTATATTTGGCTAGCTGCAGTTCCTGCAGTGCATTCTATGTGGGGAAAACTATCAGAAAGTTGAAAGACTAAGGGAACATTATTATGATATAAGGACAAAGAAAAATACTAATGCCCTTTATAGGCCTACCACTGTTTGTCCTAATTTTAAGAAGTTTTTATTTTTTGTCATCAACACAGTTATGGTATTAACTCTGTGTGGGGATACAGACACCTTGCTTGAGTGAAAGAAACTTAGTTGGCAACTTAGACTGAACGCCACAGTTGCAGCTGGCCTAAATGATTCTGTTTCCTTTCCAAGTGTTTTAAAAATCAAAGCACCTACTGTGTAACTTTAACTAAATGCATTTTATTTATTATTAACATTTTATTCCAGGTTTCTTTAAACATTTGTAGAAATCTGGTGGTTTAACTTCATTTCACAGCATCATTTTATAGTATTTTTTGTATTATTTTCTACTATTTATTATTTGCTTTTATCCAACATGCAGTATTTTAATGTGCCTGAATATATTAATTTATTCAGTTTATCAGTCTTTCATTGGTCAACTTGTATATATTGTGATATGTTTGGTTTCACCAGAATTACTTAGTCAGTTTAAGAAAGTTTTAAGATGAAAGTTCTCAGTGTTTAATAAATAGTGATACAGTTATGACTGTGGTTTCCTGTTTTTTTTTTTTTTTTTTTTTTGTTTTTTTTTCAGTTTTTGGCATGTTTAGGTCCTTTGGTTACTAGTTAAAATAAATAAAAAACAAAATGAGACTACTGCAATCTTAATGTAAGAAATCAGTCAAAAGTAATTACTTCTTTCTTCTTCTTTTGGCTTTTCCTGGTTAGGGGTCACCACAGCGGAACTCCGGTACGCTAATGATTGGCAGTAGATTTTTATGGTGCCGAGGTGCCAGCTCAACACCCAACCTTTAACGAAGGCATGCCCATTCACGTATGTCTTTTGAAGGCCACTCGACCGTGGGGAGGACATGCAGACTCCACACAGAAGGTGCTGCAGCCGTGAATCAAACGGGAGAACTGCTTGCTGTGAGGCGACAGCGCTACCACTGCACCACCTTACTAATCTATCAAATTTAAAAAGTGCATTTTTTTCATGTCATAAGACTAATGAATTTCCTGTTTTGATATCCTTTGGGTGATGTTATGTTGTAAACACTGGTCAACCTTTTTTTGATAGAGTAAGGATCGGTGGTTCAAGTGTGGTGTATTCTGCATGAAGTTTGTTTAACTGATGTACAAACACAGACCAAGGTTGGGGTGACATGATCCAAAAGTGGACTGACGAATCATCCTAAACACTTCTACAACTGGGCTAGAAATCACCATTTTTTTTTGTATCAGTCTCCTCCAGTCAGTTAGGGTTTCCACTGTTTAAAAAAAAAAAAAAAATGTCTCTGCTAAAGCATAGGCCCCTGTATATAGCACCTGTAACCAAGGTTGTTACAGTTAGCTTAGCTCTAATGCTGGATCCAAAACCAGCGAGTTGAAATACAATTGTCAAGGACTTGGATACCTAGGTCAGGAGGAGGACTTGGGGATGAGTAATTGATGGCCTGACTCTGGGCAGTACAGATAATATGTAAATCCTGTTAGGTTTCACCAGTAACGCCAATCAAATGGAGGAATATGCTGCATATTTAGATGGAAGGAGCCAATCTTAAGGTAAGACAGTAGCAGCTCTGGCATTAAGTTCAGAAAGCTGTTTGTCAAAGAATCACACAAAAGGCATTTTGTACATGAAATGCAAACAAATTAGATTTAAATAATGTGATTTCTAGATCAGTTGTAGTCATTAACTATCCCATGTAGCAAATTCCACTTTGAATAACAGGGTTGTACTGGTCAATGCTAATTGCTTAAAACAACGTAACGGCCAAGCTTCCTGCCTACCTCACCCTCCAATGTATCCACATCTGTACAGCTACTACAGTACTAAGCCCTGGTTTCAGAACAATAAAACATCTTCCTTACCAGGCTATTGCCTCTGTCATGCAATCAGGCTTTTCTCATTACCAAAATGAAATAAATAATTAAATAAAACTGTTGATACTTACTGCATACGTCCTGGACTACTATAACTGGCACATCACACCAAACAAACTTGTTCACAACACCACTGCCTCTGTATGCCCCTTAGAGTTTTACACCTTTGTGAAAAATAAATATATTGAAAAAATGTCCACCATCCATTACACAGACTGTGATAAATTGAAAAAGTCTCCCTGACGGAATTTCCATGTAAATGCACTTCACAGAAAAAAAAGAAAAAGGTTATGATTATATGCAAAAAATCCACTAATCCTGACTACAGAGGTCATCTAAAAACATTAGACCAGACCCTTGCATGTAGTTACAAATAAAGTAGTCACCAATGCCAAGGGAATCTCAGAAGGAATAGCCAGTCCTGAACCCAGCATAATATATCACTCTGAACCAGAAACCACAACTACTGCCCTGACAAATTTAGCTCCATCTTCACACATGGGATGTCTCATTGCGCACCCCTCAATTTCTCATGTTACTATCTTACCTGTCATTAAAATAGATCAGGTCACATCGACAATCACCAAACCTAAAACATTAGTTCCAAGAGCCCCAACAATATTCTAGGTTATCTGCCTGTGAGTATCGAACAACATACTCTGCCCAACCCCCTTAAAATCTCTTTAAATCTACTTTTGCCACAGACTACCTGAATCAGACTAAAGCAAATGTTGTCAGTTATGTTAATTTAGCTGACGTTTCTTGATCTGCTGCTTTTATACGCCTTCACCCCTGTGCTTCAGATTAGCACAGCTTACTATCCATGTGCTGCAGATAAGCACAGCTTACCATCGATGTGCTCCCTAAGCATGTATTCCTCTCTCTCCAAATCTTTTTTCAGCTTTACAACTTCATCAGCCCCTGCTCCACTGCTTTTTGTTTAACATTCTACAATTCTCTATAGCTAATCAGGTCGGTGGCCCCATCACCCTCAAATAAATTCTCTTCCCATCACATTGCGAGTGAAGTAATCCCTCATGTTTAAATGAAGCACTTGCCACTCAATATACAAGTCATGCTGTCTTTTTTTTTTCAACAAGTTGCACATATTCATTAAGATCCACCGACTTACTTCTGCCCCCTTTGTCTTTCAGTCAAGCATTTAGATTTTTCTTTTGAAGTGTGATATTCTGATACATGGTTGAAAGTTTGAGCACACACCGTATCAAAAGAGAAAATGGAGAATAGAAACCTCAAATACAAGTCTAACAGCACCTGGGAAGTATTATTGCAATTTTTTTGAAAAATGTAAAGACAAATTTACTATTGTATAACAATGACTTTGTAGTAGGAGGGAGCTAGATGTACCCCACCGTGCAGAGCAATGTGCCTTAATATCACTGCTAACTAGCATATCCTCATGACGCCAAACTTACAATACTCTGCAGAAAAGGAAACGTATGGTTTTGACAGGAAATTAATTTCCTTTCCTTTGAATTAATGCATTATCATGGTTAGAATGTATAAATTACAATAAAACTAAAAAAAAAATCAGAATTACTGGAAAAACAAAATGGGATGCACGATTTCTGTAAATGGGATTTTTCAGTGAAAGCATCTTCCCATATCACTTATTCAATGAAACTGACTTCAATCAAATGATGTGTTCCTTCTTTGTGAACTCTGACATGGTTAGGAGCAGAGTTTTTTATCCATCCCATTTAGTGTAACCCATCATCTCTGCCCAACATATCTTGTTAAAGTCAAACATAATGGGAGGACAAAGGCCCAAAATCAGGGACAAGATTTAAATACTGCTCTTATAAATTTGTAAATTTGCTAGAATAATAGGTTTTCTATTAATATACATTTTTATGAAGGATATGAAGTCTGAAACTCAAATTTATGGCATTATTTAGTGACTTTAATCCAAGTGATTTGCCAGAATACCACAGATTTTATGAGGACCAAACCAAATATATGACTCAAAAAAATGGACGTTGTGCAAAATATTGACAGCTGAGAGGTACGAGTGTAACGAGTGGTATATAAACACACGGCAAATGTGGGGCAGTAATTTGAAGGGCAATAAATATGCCTCAAGTTAAGAACCTAGTCAGTAAATTGACAACTACAGTCGCAAACATTGGCAATTTTCAGTCATCAGGCTTAGAACTTCAAATATGATTTCTTCAGAGCAACTCTAAGATTCAAGAGCAGTCATTTTTCAGAGACAGACCTAACATTTTACTGCCACCTAAGTGGACATCCCACATCCACCTTTCAAGCAGCACACTAACATTTGCAACGGCTTATGTTCCAGACACAAGGCAATAATATAAGTTTACTGAAAATCATACCAAGAAAAACAAAAAAAGAAAGAAAAAGAAAAGCCTTCACTACTCAAAACTCAAAGAAACTCAGTTCTGCATTATTTATTTTAACTCAAAATACACAATGTTGTCTTTCCATTAATGTTAAATTACTGCTAGCACCTTCGTTATACAGTCGGAGTCCGGCACTCCATTAAGTGTACTGAACCCAACATGAATGTTGATTCAGGGGGTTAATGGCACACAAACAGCTGTTTTAGGCCATATACCAGTGTCAGTATATTACACGTATCCAGTGAGTGCTCCTTGAGTATTACATACCCTCTTAGCACATAACTGGAAATTTCCTTTCTGCTTAACATTTTACTAAAATTCTTTTGAGTTGTCGCCTTCTTTTCAATACAGTATGAAGTCTTACAGATCCTGTAATATGAAGCTTCAATAAAGCTTTAACATTTTAAGCAAAAAAAAAAAAAATGTAAAGCTCCATCTATTACAACAAGGCTAAGCAACAAATTTAGAACCATTTACCATACTTTAGTTCAAGACATAATGTGAGAATGCATAGAGACTGAAATATAGCACAAATGTAAGTAATTTTATTACAACTAATTAAAATGGTCAAATTCTAGCTTATTTTTATGATTAGAAAATGCACTCTTAAGTAGTCTGGGTCTTCCCTTATTAAGCCCCCACATAGTCTTCTTTAACCAGAAAAAAACTTGCCTGCATACTCAGCTTGAGCACTTTCGGTATTAATTATATTTCTCACAGTATTACTGAAAAGGCAAAATAAATGCAGTCTATCCAGTCTTGCAAAGTATACTTTATTTTTTTAGACAGAGAATCATCCGATTTTATTCTTTAGTATCTCATCAGCAAACAAAAGGCTGATGTGATTGCAGAATTGTTTCTAGATAGTGTATTTGATAATTTCCTACAACCCAAAGTGCCATATCTCATAAACCACTTAACTACTTTCATTTAATTGCCTTTATGTAAACTATTTTTGCAGAAAATCATTTAGCAGTAGAATTTAATGGTGGTACTTTTAATTCTATAAGCATCCCCAGGTCAGAAGCATACAGTCATGTACATTTGAAGCATTGCAGGAATCCAGTGAAAAGGGAAAAATCTGAGCTGTTGAGTGGTGTCAAGGGCAGTAAAGACATTTAATGAAAAATTAAAGCAAAATTAAAAAAAAATACAAACATTGGCTAATACCCTTTATATGACCAACACAGGTTTTGCAATTACTTGAGCTTTCAAGCTGGCATGAGCCCTTCATCAGGAATGATCTTACCCATGTTCAGTACAGTGCTAAAATATCCACTTGTGCCTAGAAAGGGAAGCCTGCCATTTATTTCCAACTGACTAAAAAAATTAAATCTTGAAAAATGCTAGTGTTGGAAAAAAATGCAGCTAGGTCTACAGAGACCGACATTGTGTATGTGTGTGTGAGACACTTCAAAGAATGTTACTAGCTTCACAAAAGACATGTCCTGCAAGTTCAGTGCTAAAAGCACAAGGCTGAGAGAAGTCAGTACAGCACACTAGCAACTAAGTAAAGAGGACTTTAAAGGAGGAATGTTTGGAAGTTTTGTTAATGATCTGACAACTATTTAAATCTACTGAAAAGGTGAAAGAGTCTGGTGTTAAAACAACAGAAGGACAAGAAGTAAAGGTGTCACATGATACAGTTATGAATCGGTGCCCAGATCTGCATGTGTTTCTCATGCTGTGTTGAGTTCAAAGTTGGATCAAGCACTAGGGGACCAAGGCAGCTGCCTAGGGCCTGCTGCTGGTGGCTGCCACAACATTTAATTGCTCAAGAGACAATTAAAAAAGAATTTTACATTTTTTGCATCCATGCATTTTTTTTCTTTAAGGATGCATTGTGTGTGTGTGTGTGTGTGTGTGTGTGTGTGTGTGTGTGTGTGTGTGTGTGTGTGTGTGTGTGTGTGTGTCACATCTTTATTATAACACGCACACAGCGATATGCAAGATGCTTTAAATGCATGTTGTAATTGGAGAACTTGGGGCTCTTACTACAGCAACAAGTGAGATTTAAACTAAGTTGAAATGGTACTTTCATCTTTTTTGGAACAGACATGGACTGGAACTGCTGCTGCTTTCCCTTGGGAGATGAGCATTAGTATATTAGTAATACCTTTTATATGACCAACACAGTTTTTGCAATTACTTGAGCTTTCAAGCTACACCTTCCGCGGTGGTGCAGCTGTAGCATTGTTACCACACAGCAAGAGGTTCTCCCGTTCGATTCTCGGCTTGGGTTGGGAGTGCCTTCTGTGTGGAGACTGCATGTCCTCCCTGCTGTCGAGTGGGCATTCGAAAGGCATGCATTGAATGGGCGTGCCTTCGTTAAAGGTTGGGCTGGCAACTAGACACCATAAAAAAACAACTGCCAATCACTAACGGACCGGAGTTCCGCTGTGGCGACCCATAGCTGGGAAAAGCCGAAAGACAAACAACAAACAAACAACAACTTGAGTTTTCAAGCTGGCCTGAGCCCTACATCAGGAATTATCTTACCAATGCTCAACATAGTGCTAAAATATCCACTTGTACCTATTTTAAGGATGGCTGGTTAGTTAATTAGCTTGCTCAGATTTAAACTCTGTAACTTTGCTACAAGAGACAAAAACCTTAATCCTATACACTATTAGACTGCTTACTTTTATCAGAATTGACTGAAATGTGCTAAAATGGATAACTTAGTCTTTTAGTGGTTCATATATTTTGTTTCATTGCTTAATGGGAAAAAGTTTTCAAAACTACAGGGGTGCATTTTCAAGAAAGGTGAGTTTCAGTGCATTTTCAAGGAATATGGGTTTCAAGGGAAGAGAAGTTTACTGTTGCTCATGCTAAGTCTGTTTTCAATGCACAACTTGTTTTGATTAGCAAATAGCCATCAGTGTTTGTGCAATAAAATTTCAAAGTCGACTTAATAGTAGTAGCAGCACAGGTACATACAAGACTTTGGCGCCGAAGGTCGTGGGCTTTACTCCCATACAATGTAAGTAGATTGCTGATACGATGCATACTGCACTTTGGCACAGAAGGCCGTGGGCTTTACTCCCATACAATGTAAGTAGATTGCTGTTACCACGGTGCACTTTAAGCGGGGGGGGGTTGTCTTCCTGAGTGTGTCATCCTTTACATCTGATGTTAAACTGTGTTAATGGTAGGTGCTGTGAGATATTTTATATCCACCTGAGCAATCAGAAAAAGTTGGGGAAAGTTCCTCTAATAGTATGACCACCACCAAGGTCTTCCCAGAAAAGACATTACTAACATAGTGGGACTAACCTGGAAAATAAAGGATATTTAAATTAAAAGTTTTAAATTAAATCCATATCTCTTTCATTTTAAAAGTAAAAAAGAAAATAGTTTGCAGGCTGACAGTTTCAAGCAGTGCTTATGGCAATATGGGGGGGGGACAAGCAATGCAACACCAAAATGGCAGGGGGGGGCCAAGTCCACATATCTGCTGAGTGCCCTACTGACCATGATCCAGCTGTAGTAGCTTTCCTTATATGCGATGCTTGATATTTAAAGGAGATGGAGGTGTTGCTTATAATCTGCTGTGCAAGGTGATGTCAGAAAACCAAGTCATATCTACGAGCTATCATGTCTAAGTACAGCAGTCATTACTGGTCTAAAATATGTAAGAAAATAGAACACAGGGTCCAAAATTAAGGAAAAAAACTAACACGTAAAATCTAAAAGTGGGAATGACGCTTCTGAACTTCCAAAACGTTTTTAGAATGAAGATATGGGGCAGTTACAGGTCATAATGTTATCAAAGTGCTGACATTTACTGTTACTAGACAGAGCAGTCCTAATGAAGTAACATCCGGCAACAGTCCTAATCAAAATACATCCGGCAACAGTCCTAATCAAGTAACATCCGGCAACAGTCCTAATCAAGTAACATCCGGCAACAGTCCTAATCAAGTAACATCCGGCAACAGTCCTAATCAAGTAACATCCGGCAACAGTCCTAATCAAGTAACATTAGGCAACAGTCCTATCAGGTAACATCAGGCAACAGTCCTAACTTTGTATCAAGAATTCCTTCCTTTATTGAGGCAACAGGAAATTAAGGATATTGCCTCAAGTCACGGATATCTGTAGAGCAAAAGACAATGAACCAAAAGGTTCAGACACCATCAGGGAATTTGAATTGCTCAGTTTTGGAATGCAGGAGCATGTCACTGCAACCTGCATCATTGTTATACCTGTGCAATTGTTGATAGGCAGCCTTAAAGCTAAACTACTGCCTTGTACTCATTGTACAACTAAAACATTGAAAGAAGCCAATAGAAAATGACTGATCATCTAAAAAATATTAGTCTGTGTTGCAAAATGAGAAAGCAAATATATATGCCCAGATATGCAAGTATAAAGAAGAAGGAATGAGATCATAATTGGGCACAGAACTTGTCTACCTATCATACGTATTTCAGTTGCATTACTGTCAGGATTAGACGCCACCATTACATTCTAAGTCAAAATGTGTTTCTGACTGATGATTCAGGTCACCATCATAAGTCAGGAAACCAATACAACAGAGTCTGAAATTAAGGTCCAGAGCTACAGGCTCCTATACTGGACTTGAACTTTCAGTTCAAACAACTGTGAACAAATACTCAAGTCATGGAAGATCGAGTGAGTAACCCATGTGGTACACTTACTGGACAAAGTGTACAAGCAGTTTGCACCCACCCTGAAATATCACTTGGCTCTGAGTATATTATAATCTGTAAATAATATAGCTGCAGTACAGTATAGTATAAATATTTCAAAACATTGTGAGCAAATATAGTAATAGAAGGAGCATCTTCTTTTTTTAAAGAAATCTCCAAACCTAAGAGAAAAAAAGTGTCACGCAGATAAACCATTCAGTAAAAAAGTCAAACTTGAGTCTTCACTACGTAATACCGTAAACCTTCCGTTGTGGAGGCCCATAGGGTAGTAAATGGGGATGCAATATATGCGGTTATATTGTAACTACATGGTATTTGGGTTTAAATAGTTACCATTACTTGGGTCATGTCATGTGGCTTCATGAAAGCAGACTGGTAAAAGACCATGTTGAATGTACTTTACGTGTACAACCTCTTCCTCATTCGTCATGACTGTGCGTGCGCTTTCCATTTTACTTGCACTACAGCTGCAAAGTACTACAAATTATTATTTATCTTCATATCTCAGAAAGTGAAGACATGGAATAAACAAACATTTCTCAGTCAGTGACTGCTCCCAAGTTTTAATTAGGAATATTTATTATAAGCCTGTGGTATGAAGTCTTAGGTATTTTAGTTTAAATAAAACACACACATCTGTTCAGTCCCAAATACTGAGCACTCTAGCATCTCTACAACATGTTTAAAGAAAGCTAATTTAGTACTGAAGATAGATTATACAATGTACAGTACTTGTGCAAATTCCTTTATAAAAGCCTGAAACTCGACTCCCATAAATACTAGGACACATGAAGCAATTTATCAGGACAAGCACCGTGAGGATTTTCTGGAGCACGCATAAAAGTTTAGAGGTACACAGACTGAGATGGTAAAAAGAAGCAAAGAACAAGCAAGTATCCTGACAGAGCATTAGTAGAAACACTTTATTTAGACTTAACTTCACAGGAGTCACTTTTTTTGTCAGCAATTCAGAAAGAACTTGGATACAAGCGCTGGTCATGATTAAAAAAATATATGTTCATGATGCAATCAACCGATATATTTTAAAACCTGTGATCTGTGCATTCTGTGAGATAAACAAAATGCACAGTATTTTCAGACCATTTCAACAACACTGCAGACATGGCAGCACATGTTGCAAAATCTTTAACTTAAAGATGCTTGCCGACTTTGCTTTGAGATCTGTACTTACAAACGCGCACACTGAGCAAACAATGTATCAGTCAGGTAAAACCTGACAGCAAGGCAGAGCTTCAGTATGATTACAAGAATAAGTAAATGCTTTTAGAAAACAACTGTTTAGATTAGTGATACTACATCAAGCTTTATGATGCCCTGATCATACTTCAAATACACATCTGGAGATGCACTACAAAGGAGAAAAGAAACAAATCAAAGGATTTTCTTTGAATAATAAGTGGTGAGGAGACTTCAGTGTTTGCTGCAGTGTATAACGTGCTAGAGTGCTAAACTATCTCAGAAGCTGTCAGAGACAAATTAAAATGTGGCAAGTACAAATGTTTATAGATAACCAAAAGCAAGCTGACAAACAGGGATTTCGAACTTCAAAAGCAAGTCTAGATGACCAAAGAATGATGTTATTAATACTCTCGGAGACTCCAGCATAACAAGTGTCTATCACAGTCTGCCTTGTGCTTTGAATTTACTGAACCATTGTCAGTGGGGTCACAGACAAATGGATTAGACCACAGTAAAGGCCAATATCATTGCTGAACTTGCAGTCATTAATGAGGTAATATGATATTTTGCATTTAACGACTAGGCTCTAACTATTACAAGGGACTGTAACAATCCGTAAGTTTTAACCTTCTAATTAAAAGACAGTCACAAAGGAGGTCTACAAATGGGATTATTGTAGTGTTAGTTACAGTAAGACAGACCCTTTCTTGGAGACAGAACTAAAATTGTATTTAGTAACACGCTACACAGGAGTATTAGAGCATCTTCAAACATTCTCTATAAAAATACTGACAATATGACAGCAAGCTGCAAGCCTTAATTAAGGCAAACCTAAATAATAGTGGCAAAATGTCAACATGACTCATCTTGTGCATCAGAAAACATTAAAAGTATTTGTTAATGCCAAACAAGTTAGGTTATACAGAGAGGTGTTTGTGCTTGTGTTTCGGGAAATTATTACCACAGTGCAAAAATTAAATCAAAAGTATAATTACCAGAAGTCACTGCATACATGCTTAATTGCATACATACTGTCAAAGTATCTTTTGCCAAAGTTTAAGAAAACAGCATTATGAAGAAATGCCTTGTGAATATGCACATAATTTCCTTGTTGAAAGTACACTTGTTTAGGTAAACTTAGCATAAACTTCAAATAGATCACTGCTGTAGTTGCCTTAGTTATATGGATTATATCCTGCCTAGGATATAACAATAACCTACCAACTCCTAAAGATTAAGGGCACCGTTTATGTGCTCGGACTGCTGACAGCTTGGACAAGGCAAGAGAAAACCAGCAGTCTGGGCACCAAGTCTAAAGAGATTTCATGCCAAATGAAAGAGGAAGACTGGAGCCCTGAAAGCAGTCACTGCTAAATATATAAAACATCAATGTCATCATGCCAATGACAAAAATCATACAAAAATTAGGGGAACAGAAGAAGCTACTACGCACTGACTCATTAAAACATCTACTACTATGGTAAGTTTAATTACACAACTGCACTTTGTTCATCATTTGATCTCTACTGCAGTAGCCTTAACTATATGGATAAAATATAGGTAAACTATATGGGTAAATTACCATAGCAAATAAAGACTGGAAGGAGGAAGGCTGAGGATCCATTAACACCTGGTGAGTGGTCCTAACTAAGCTTGTTGTAGACTTGGAAAAGGTGCGTTTGTAGAGCTTTGGAAACTTACATACGGGGAATCAAGTTGCTGTTTCTAGAAATATTTTCCATTTTTGTTAATGTCTGATTTCCTAGTAGCAGGTTTCTTTGCCTCCATTAATACCCGTTACATGTCCTCAGAAAATAAGTCCTTAAAAGGTATTAAAATTCTACATTTCTTCTAAAGATGGGTATTATGCTAATTAAACTAACAGTCTGAGTCTTTTCCCTACCAGCACAACAGTACAGTTGTGTAAGATGTTACCATAATAGTAGATGTCCTACATCTCATTTTTGCAGTGTTCTTTATTCTTGTGATATCCTGCTGAGGACAGCCTAATGTCTGGCCAGTATACCAAAGCCTTTACACCTTCCTGGCATCAAATGTCAGACTTGCACCCTATGTGCAAAGCATAAGGTATTTAAGTGATGTATGGAACCTAATCCTCAAAATTGAAGTGCCCTAGGAGATCAGGAGCAACACCAAAGAAAGCAGTGACATGCACATCCAGAAAGGGAATACGATGATAAGGCTGGAAGAGGGACTTCTTGGCCAGAAGTAGGGCAACCTAAAATAATAGTGGGGAGGAGAGATGGACAGAACACTACAACACTGAGAAGTAGGACATCTGCTGTGATGGTCAGATCTTACGCAATGGTGCTGTGTCCTTCCTTTTCACTTTTACAATGCTCTTTACTACTGAGAGAGTACAAAAGCTACTGGAAAGGATGGAAGAAACAAGGCAGAGGACAGCCCCCCACAAAGCCATGAAGGATGGCCCTGGCAAAACCCACCCTGACCCTGGAAATGACATCCAACTTCCAAGATGGATATAATATCCAGACAGTTGAAGGGACCATCAGAAGAGGCCACTGCCCTGTTAGAATGAGCTTGAAAAGAAGAGGAAAACCTGCTTACAATGAAAAGAATAACAAAAATAAATGGCCTTAGAAATTCAGGAGGATTTGGTTAGTTTAGACACCGCCAAACCCAATTTTCTGGCATGAAAGGAAACAAAAAGTTGCTCGGATTTTCTGATACAGTTGGTCTTTTCCAAGTAATATCTGAGCTGGCTGTGTAAATCCAGACAGTGTAGTACCTTCTCTCTAGCAGATTGTGGAGAAAGAAAAAAAAAAGGAGGATGAATGGACTGATTCAAGGACAAATCATTAACCACCGTGGGAATAAAAGGAGGAGTAGTACAAAAAGCCACCTTGTCCTTGTGAAAAATCAAAAAGGGATGAATTGCCCATGAACAATACAATCTTCCAAGTACAGTGCTGCAGGGAAAAAGAAAAGTCAGGTTCAAAAGGGGACCAATTACATTTTTTCAAGCACAAAATGAAAGTGCCAAGGTGGAGGAATAGGCTTTCTTGGAAGCCGGACATGAAGGATGCATTTTAGAAATTTTTTGACTTCAAAACTAGAAGCCAAAAGTGGACTCAGAGGCAGACAGAAATTACTGATCAATAAACTTTAAGAGAACGATATGCCAAACCAGCATTGAGCAACTCACACAAATAAGAAAGGACCATAGGGACCCCAGCTGAAAAGAGTCCTGTTAATGCTTGAGACACCAAACAGAAAATCTCATCAATTTAGCTGCGTACAATTTTCTAGTAGTGGGTTTTCTGGCCTAGGCACATCCTCACAAAATTGATGCCTGAAAAGAACCAAAACCATACCATCCAAAGTGTGGATAACTGAGGGTGAATGAGGTATTCCTTGTCTTGCGTCTTTTTTTTCCTTCTCCATAATATCCCAGGATACATTCAAATAGCATGAAACATGACCTATCAGGGCCTCTGGAATTGCTATTTAACTATAGCCTCCAAACAGGCTTCATGCCTCATGAATGGAAAACAGCTACAGTCATCCCTCTGCACAAAGATGGGCCATCTACAGACCCTGGAAATAATATACCCAAAAGTCTCACTAGTCTTATATGTAAAGCCATGGAAAGAATTATCATGGAGAAGATCAACAGATATAGTAAACCTCCAGACACTGGACCCAACCCAGTTTTGTTTTGTCAAGGGGAGATCATGCCTACTCAACATGGTGAACTTCTTTAAGAAGGTCACCAAAGCAATGGATGAGGGCAAATGGTTCACACTGCCTACCTTGACCTGGCCAAGGCATTTGACACAATACCCCACTCAGGCATTGTTGACAAACTCAAGAGGTTAGGTAAAAAACCCGTATGTTACCCAGTAGATAACCAACTGGCTCACAGACAGGACCCAGAAAGTTAGAATTGGGCAGTTCCACCTCTACAAAAAGGCCAGTCACAAGTGGAGTCCATCAGGGTTCAGCCCTTGTACCGCTCCTTTTTGGCATTCTTGTCAGTGGTCTCTGGCTGACTAAATTTGCAGATTATTACAAATTAGGAGTTGTCAGTGAATCCCACACTGACACAAATGTTCTCCAGAAGAGGCTGACAAACAACTGGTGTCACAGCCATGGACTAAAACTAAATGCCAAGAAATACATACTAGTTTCCTTCGGGAAGTCATCCATCCCAAGTAACTATGATATTGACAACACACCCCTTAAAGCTGACCCAGTTAGCCAGGGACTTAAGGACACACACAGATAGTAATCAAGCCTTTGACCATCATGTGTCTACAGTAGTGAGGAAATCATTCTATGTTGCACAAATTATAAACAAAGGTATGGCATCTAAGTCCAAGGAAGTCATTGTTCAACTGTATTAAGCATTTATCAGAACTATCATTAAGTACAATGCCTCCTTTGGTATGTACCTAACCAGGCATATCCAACAATTGGAACGTCCATGGAGGTTTCTCACTAAAAGAACACACAGCTTAAGTATGTATTCTATCCCTGTATTCTGTCTCCTACAGGCTTCTTGAGAGGAGATCTATGCCTGACATGCAGGCCATTTTTAGATCCCACTCTGATGGACCTCCTGCATAAGCACAAAACAAACACCACCACAATAACCCATTCTAAAGACTTAAACCTTGCCTGTGATATAAATAGGACCTGTCGGAGAGACAGGTATGCATCCCAGAGATTACCCCATCTCTGGAACAGGCTCCCCATCCATGTGATGCAGAGTTTCTCCCTAACCCAATTCAAGTCAACCTGGACATTTGAATGGGGAACAGAAAATTCATCCCTGGTTTGTCACCTCTGTCTCTAATGGACACAAGCAACCTGTAAATGGCTCATCTCCCAGGCCCCTGCTTACAATTATCAAGGGTATCAGAACTGGTCAGAGATTTGGGATGAATGACTAGTTTAAAAAGGCCCTTGTGGTCATTAGCCTAGTAAACACCTATGAATCTATGAAAAGATCCATCCTACGAGATAAATTCTGATGATTGCGGCTGGCCAGGTGAAATAGAAGGGGGGACAAGTGCTGTCCGGGCCAAAGGGGAATCATCAGCAAGATTTTGTGCGTGTCCCACATGATCTTGTGCAGCACCCTGGCAAGTAAAGGAAGAGGAGAATAGAATACAGAAACACCCCTTAGGTTCATAGGTTCATAGGGTTAGTGTACTAACTGCTGCTCTGAGCCCATTTTTAAGCCCTAGCAATTATTTTTGTGATATTCAAACCCTGCACCTTGTGTTTGTAAGGCAAACACCTTAACCATTAGGCCACCCTCCCAAGAGGACATGGCATCCTGAAACAGAATTAGGGAAGTTGTCTGTTCAGAGGGTAGATAAGATCTATGTGAGGAGTAACCCACCAATGTACAATGTCCAGAAACACCACCCTCTAAAGCATCTATTAATGAGAATGAGCTCTGGACCTGCTCAAAAAGTCCATCGCTAGACTGTGCTCTGAAAGGATGCAAACCACCTGATGAACCAGATTATGGCAAACTGCAAAATCCAAAGCCTAAGGAGCAAGCCTTTAAAGAATGTACGATTTTGTGCCAACTTGCTTGTTGATGTACCACGACTGTTGTATAGTTTGTAAAAACCTTTACAGGACCAGGAACCAAAATGGAGTGACAGGCCTGGAGAGCTAGGAGTACAGCCTTCACCTCCTTGATAGTGACATGGTACATCGTCTGTTGATGGGACCAAAGACCATGGACTTACAAGTTGTTGGAGGAGGCTCCCCAACAGAGACTGGAAGAATGTGTGTACTACTACTCCTGGGTAGGGAGAGGAACATGAAAAGGCAAACCTGTATTTAGTGAAATCTGTGAATTCACCAGTGGAGTTCCAGCTTGAGACAAGGTAAGAGATAACACTACATATCCCAGAGGGTAGCAGTGCTGGAGTCAAATAGTCTTGAGATACTAAAGAAATTTCCTCATGTGGAGTTTGGCAAAAGAAACCATGGGGTTGGTGGATGCCATGTATCCCAGGGCTCAGAGAATTTCCCTTGCAGAAAGGACTG
The DNA here is from genome assembly GCF_019279795.1 of Protopterus annectens. Lineage (NCBI taxonomy): Eukaryota > Metazoa > Chordata > Ceratodontiformes > Protopteridae > Protopterus > Protopterus annectens. The sequence goes on along the minus strand of NC_056749.1, from coordinate 140,718,226 downwards.
GAAGAGTAAAAGAAGCCTGGAAGTAAGCAGTCAAAGAGGACCCTAGGAGGTGGGAGACGAGTCAACATTGGGATAGACTAAATCCTGCAACCCCAAAACACTTGGTTCTGAGAGGTAGTCAACATAGCATATTGAGATTTTGGGTTAAACCCTACATTAAATAGAAGTAGCATAGTGAAATTTAGATTTTGAAGCAGGAGCTGCTGAGAGGGGGCATGAATTAGGAAATCGAAATAAAGGGATATTTGAATTCCATTAAATTGGCAGAAAATTATCACATTTGGAAAATACTATTGGGGCTGTACAAAGAGCAGAAGGCAAAGCAGAGAACTGATAATAAGAAAATAGAGAAATATAAAAACTTTCTGAATAGAGGGTGTATAGGAATATGGAGGTAAGCATCATTTAAATCCAGAGGTACCAGAAAAGTTTGTGGAAGCAAGACAGTGAAAAGTGTCTAAAGAAACAACATCCTTGAGGAAGGTGTTGAGAAAAGATAGGTCTAGAATGGGCTTTCATGATCCCTCCATCATGGGAACCAGAAACATTCTGGAATAAAAACCTGTTCCCTCCAGGGGCTATGGAAGAGGTTGGATGGTTCCCTGATCCATAAGATCCTCAGAACCAAGGGAACATGAGGAAGATGGCAAAGAGGAGGTTGAAGAAGGCTGGAAGGAGGAGGAAAGGACTTCCAAACCATAAAATAACTGTGTTGGAGGATGGAACCCCAGTATCTGTGGTTATCTAGTGCCAAAAAGAAAAGGAAAGGGTTAGCCTGAGGGACAGACAAATTTGGCCAAGAGAAGGGGAGAATGGATAAGATATAGTGGCAGATTTGTTGGGAAAAGAAGTTTTCTGGCCTCTGGAACTCTGATAGGGTTTGTTTGTAAAAATCCTCATAGTAGCTCTCTTGCTGCTTAGCAGGTTGTATACGGTGCCTACAGGAAAAAAAATGATTTGGAAGGAGAGTTCCTCTGGAACTTAGGTACTTGAGAAACAAGAATTTGCTTCAGGTCCTGCACAATCTTGCCCTTATCCTGAAGGGTTTTAAATAATTCTGGAGTACAGCAGCAGCAATGCCAAAAATGTTTTTTTTTCTAAGGAAGAATCTAAAGGTTTGGCCTTAAGTTAGGCTTGAAGGTGCAACCAAAACCATCTCCCTCATGACAGAACCAGATGCAGCTGCCCTAGAAGAGAAATCATATACATCATAGCTGCATTTAATGGAATGGTGAGCTACCCGAGTGGCAGAGCTCATAAGAGAAAGAAATCTTGCTCTCTGAATCAGGCACATCAGTTCACCACCACCACCACCACCCCTCCCCCAATTAGGAAAGAAGAACCAGGACATATCTAGACATGTGTGTCTGATAATTAATGACCCTAAAAGTCAAACTAGCAGAAGTGTAAACATTTTTTCAAATATCTCTCCATACACAAGGCTGTCCTTGTCCGAAGGTAAATGCTTGGAAGAGGAAAGCAGCTTGATGACTTTTGTGTGGCTATGGAAAAAGCAGCAGGATTAGATGAAGAACTGCTATACAAGTACTGATGATCCTCAGGAACTTTATAAAATCTGTCTGGCTTCTTAGGAACTAGAGGTTGACAGCCAGAAGCCTGAGAAGCTGCTGTAAATGTATTCAAAGGGGCTGCTAAGATAGGATGGACTGGCGAGGGAATGGGTGAGTAGTCCATTTGCAAGAGTTCATAATATTTCACTTGAACCTCAGAAACCTGGGAACAGTCCCATTTAAAGTGTTTCTTCATATTTATCAGTGTGTTCCCGAAGGATAATTCTTCAGAAGAGCAGTCAAGGGACAAAAAAATCTTATTCTTCAAGCGCCAGGGCAGGAGGAGAGTGGATTTGGGAGGAATATATGTAAGATTCTTTACCACAATCCAATTCTTCATCAGAAGAATCAGAATCCTTAGGCCTCTTAGAAGGGGTGGAAGACTGGGGAGCACAGGTAGTGACAGACACCCCTTGTGGGGGTTTCAGTATCATACGGGCATCAAACAGCCCCTGAGTAAAGTCCTGATATGCTTTGTAAGGATCCTTTGCCACAGATGCTATGTGTTTGTTTTTTTCTTTTTTTAAGAGGATAATCTGCTTTAATAAATCTTAGAGGTTCAGACCCCCTGCTTAGATTCAATGAGAGTAGCAGGGTCCTCTTCCCTAACTAAAATTTGGGGAATCCACACTAGACCCTTTAGATACTATAAGCTGTGGTTCTCCTTCTATATAGATTCATAGATTAGTACTAAGCTAACTGCCCTTGTGAGCCATTGTAAGCCTAGCCAATTATCCCTTGTGAGAGTCAAACCCTGCACCTTGTGTTTGTAAGGCAAACACCTTAACCCCATACCAGACACATGCACAGCCTCGGTGGAAGCCTGAATAGACAGTTCCATGTCGGCCTCCAATTGGGTCGTGGCAGGGGGAACTGGCATCAGCATCAGACAGTCCTCTGGTTCTACATCTAACCTGAGGGAAACATCCAATGGATGATAGACAGCAGCAGGTTTAATATGTACTACTTCAGCTTTTTTCTTATGTGGCAGCTAAACGTTGCCGTGGGTGGATTTGACCATGTTACCCAGAGTCAGAAGCTTCAAATGCTCATTTTTCCAATTAATTGAAAGGGACAATAGGCACTTGAGTGTCTTCAGAACAAATGCCTGCCAAATATCACACAATGTATAGTTGTGTGTAGCAACCAAACAAAAAAAGCACATTGTATGTCTATCTTTAAGGGGAATCTTCCTCCCACACAACAGGCTACAAAAAGGAAAAAAGAAAGGAAGAAACCGTAATGGAGCAGTTATCTGTAGAAGGCTAGGTAGGAGAACTGGCTCGGAGAATGGCATACACAACAAATTCAGAGGAAGCATTTGGACTAGCGGCAAAGTTGGTCTGGGGATTAAGTATTCACATGTCACATATGTACCATACACCTTGCACGTAGGACATACAACACTTGCAAGGTGTAAAGGCTTTGGTATATTGGCTGGACATTAGGCTGTCCTTGGCAGGATATCTCACGAGTAAAGAATACTGTAACAGTGATAAGGAAGTACATCCTAACATTACAGGAATTACTGAGTCCTGGGCAAAAACAATCACTACTAACTTGAGTCGCCAGTTCCCAAGTTACAACTGTATTTTTAACTTGAAAAGTCATACAACCTCTATCTGTTAGTGTATCTCTGGTTCTATGACTATTACTTGTCAGAGCTTCCCGCATGGTATCAAAAATTTATTGGAACCCCATTCTTCTAAAACTTTTATTTGAAGAGAAAGGATTTCATGAGGTCCAAGCAGAAAATAGTTTACATACTTTAATGTGTCTGCAAAAAAAAAAAAACACCCTCTCTGGAAGGGAACAAGAAGACTCCAAGGATGTACCTTGATGGTCACAATGGGAAATAGAGGTGTCTGCAGCATATAACATTTCTTACTGAGGAAGGAAAAGCAGGGATTCTTTTCCTTTTTGTTTTGTTGTCAGAAACATTAATTAGTGCTGACAGTTACTGGTTCCTACTGTTATCTTACAGTCTGCTGATCTAATGTGACATAGTCCTTGTGTATGTGTTCTGGACAGGGTACTAAACTAGACTTGAAATGCTTGGCTTGTCTAGTGCACTGCAATCTGTCAAATAAGTGAAAAATGATCCTAGGTTTCACCAATATAGCTACTAATGAAGGAGCTGATTTAACTCTTAAGACTATAATGAAATGAGATGCTACGGATTTCAGGAACATTTCAGTGGATTAGTAGATGGCCTGAGATCCCTCTTTTGAGAATAATCAACCCAGAAGTAATATCATGAGAGGCATTGTAAGATTTTAATTTCTTATTGAGTTCACTGAGTGCTTCCTTTCAAGTTCCACTTTTGCCGCGTAACAAAGAGTCCACCTTCCTGTTATAGTTTTGTTGTGTCTCCTTACCTTTTGCCATACTGTAAATAAAACAATATAAAAGGATATATGTAGAACAAGTAAATGCATTTCATTTGGTATAGGGTTATCATACGTCCATGTTTCCCCAGACACATCCTCTTTTTGGGCTCCTGTCCGGGTGGTTTTTTGAAAATTCTGCAATGACAAATCATAGAATTTTCAAAAAACAGACATCCCTATTTCCCAGCAAAACAGCCTCCTCTTCGTTTTTTTTAATTTTTTTTTTATTGGCCCGTATACATGTATCCCGGCCAATCAAAAAATTGCAAAATGGAGCTCTGTTCAATGCGGAACTGTTGATGTTCTGCATTTAACAGAAGAGGGTCCGCTGTGCAAGTTTTTGATTGGCTGGTATACCAGCATACGGGCCAATCAAAAATCGCCAAACATGGAGCTACTTGTCTTTAATGCAAAACTGCGATGTTCCGCATTGAAGACTTCCTTCTTCTTTTGGCCTTTCCCGGTTAGGGGTGATTGGCTTGTATACCGGCATATGGGCCAATAAAAAAATCGCCAAACATGGAGCTACTTGTCTTTAATAAAGAACTACAATGTTCCGCATCGAAGACTTCCTTCTTCTTTTGGCTTTTCCAGGTTAAGTGTCGCCAAAGCGGGTCACCTATCCACTCTTGATTGTCAGTGGAGTTTTTACGGTGTTGAGTTGCCAGCCCGGCACCCAACCTTCCACAGAAGGCGCACACACACATGCACTCATGCCTAGGGCCAATTTAGAGTGTCCAATCCACCTTCAGCATGTCTTTGGGATATGGGAAAAACCAGAGCTCCCAGAGGAAACACACGCGACCACAGGGAGGACATGCAGACTCCACACAGAAGGCACCCCAGCCAAGGATCAAACCAGAGAACCTCTTGCTGTGAGGCAGCAATGCTAACCACAGCACCACCATGGCCACAGAGACTTTTTTTTTTTTTTGGTCTTCACCTAGTGTGAAAGACCTTTTGTCCTGAACCAGCCAGTTAAGACTCTAGCAACTCTAAGAGGATGAAAAATATGTGCTGGTATAATACCAGCACATATTTTTTCATCCTCTTTTTTTGTATAACCAAATATAGTAACCCTAATCTGGTATGGAATGCCCTGCCAAGATGCTAACCTTCCGCCCAATCTGTCTTGTGCAATGTCATGCTGTACAGTGTGGCACACAATATAAATTCAACATCTGGACTTATTGCAATGCCCATCTTAGTGTCTACACATCAGAAGCATCCCTTCAGTACTACAGACATGTACCAATATATTTCCTATTTTCACATGAGCTACATTATATACCATTTCTTGCAAAGTCTGGGATGTTGTACAAGGAGATCACTAACCACAGCTTTAGAACCACATCTCTAGGGCACATCTACTGTAGCACAATCTGCAATAAACAGCATATTTTACTTAGCCTGATCAATACCTGCATAACACTTGTGAAGACTGAACTACCAATATGTGCAAGCACATACCAACCAGAAGACTGCTTGGGAAGTCCCTTGACAGGAATCTTTGCTGTACATTAGATGTGCACAAATGGGTGAATAATGTGAACAGCACAAAAACATATTGTAAATAATGCCTGTGGTATAACAGTCCACCTGGCAGTTCAAGGACTGGCAACCCTACCTGTTGATGAACTGCAGGCTTTCCTAGACAAGGTAAGGCCTTGATGGCAGCATGTGTGCCATCTATGGTTCTCAGGATCTCAGGTAAATGTACTGTCATAAAATGCCAGCTTGATACCGCTTCTTCCATCTTCAGTATGGGAGAACCTGATATGTTTATTACCATAGTCTTGAGAAAGTGGTTCAGGATTTGTGAGGATGACACCTATCACATCCCAAACATATCCACTGTAGGTCGCAGAAAGGTCCCTGGAGTGAAGACAGGTAAAAATACATGGCTCCCTAATGAAACATTGGCAACTGAAATGACAAGCGTCGAAAAGCCAAAAAAAAAAAAAGACCAAAAACCAAGATCTTGAAAAACACTCTTCCCCTTTAAATTCTTTTTTTGCAGAGAGTGCAAGCCCCCTGCACCACCTGAACTTACATATACCAACTCAGAGATAATAATAACTTGGAGAAAAAGGGAATATTTTGAGAAAATGTTATCTCAGACTTAGTATACGCAAGTCTATTTTTTTGTCCATTCAGTCTCTGGTTCTTGAGGCACTATCTAGCGGGCCATGACATTTCAAATGGTTACCAGATACACACTACCTTCATATACAAAGAAATCAACATACAATGTATATAACTTGATTCCCCTTAATATTCCTGTCCAATCTGAAATGTTCCACAGATGGCACACAACCTACTGGTATGTAATCTGGCGTTCTGAAAGGCACTGTATAAACCTTCTCTGTTAATAAGGATAGCCAGAACACTAAACATTCAGGGCATTAGGTCCAATAGCAGCTAGCATATGTTTCTGTATTACTATTGCAACTACTTGCAGCATCACCACCATCATGTGCACTATCAATCTAGCTGGTCAAACTGGACATGCACCAAGGATCAACAGCACTGTTCAAACTGGGCATGCACCAAGGACCAATAGCACTGTTCACACTGGACATGCGCACTATCAATCTAGCTGGTCAAACTGGACACGCACCAAGGATCAACAGCACTGTTCAAACTGGGCATGCACCAAGGACCAATAGCACTGTTCAAATGGGGCATGCACCAAGGATCAACAGCACTGTTCAAATGGGACATGCACCAAGGATCAACAGCACTGTTCAAACTAGGCATGCACCAAGGATCAACAACACTGTTCAAAATGGGCATGCACCAAGGATAAACAGCATTGTTCAAAATGGACATGCACCAAGGATCAACAGCACTGTTCAAACTGGAAATGCACCAAGGATCAACACCACTGTTCACACTGGACATGCACTATCAATCTAGCTGTTCAAACTGGACATGCACCAAGGATCAACAGCACTGTTCAAACTGGGCATGCACCAAGGACCAATAGCACTGTGCAAACTGGACGCAAACCAAGGATCAACAGCACTGTTCAAACTGGGCATGGACCAAGGATCAACAGCACTGTTAAAAATGGGCATGCACCACGGATAAACAGCATTGTTAATACTGGACATGCACCAAGGATCAACAGCTCTGCTCAAACTGGATATGCACCAAGGTCAAACAGCAGTGTTCAAACTGGGCATGCACCAAGGATCAACAGCACTGTTTAAACTGGACATGCACCAAAGATCAACAGCAATGTTCAAATGGGACATGCACCAAGGATCAACAGCACTGTTCAAATGGGGCATGCACCAAGGATCAACAGCAGTGTTCAAATGGGGCATGCACCAAGGATCAATAGCACTGTTCAAACTAGGCATGCACCAAGGATCAATAGCACTGTTTAAACTGGACATGCACCAAGGATCAATAGCACTGTTTAAACTGGACATGCACCAAGGATCAATAGCACTGTTTGGATCAATAGCACTGTTTAAACGTGACATGCACCAAGGATCAACAGCACTGTTCAAATGGGACATGCACCAAGGATCAACAGCACTGTTCAAATGGGACATGCACCAAGGATCAACAGCACTGTTCAAATGGGACATGCACCAAGGATCAACAGCACTGTTCAAATGGGACATGCACCAAGGATCAATAGCAGTGTTCAAATGGGACATGCACCAAGGATCAATAGCACTGTTCAAACTAGGCATGCACCAAGGATCAATAGCACTGTTCAAATGGGACATGCACCAAGGATCAACAGCAGTGTTCAAATGGGACATGCACCAAGGATCAATAGCAGTGTTCAAATGGGACATGCACCAAGGATCAATAGCACTGTTCAAACTAGGCATGCACCAAGGATCAATAGCACTGTTCAAACTGGACATGCACCGAGTATCAACAACACTGCTGAAACTGGATATGCACCAAGGTCCAACAGCAGTGTTCAAACTGGGCATGCACCAAGGATCAACAGCACTGTTTAAACTGGACATGCACCAAGGATCAACAGCAGTATTCAAATGGGACATGCACCAAGGATCAACAGCACTGTTCAAATGGGACATGCACCAATGATCAACAGCACTGTTCAAATAGGACATGCACCAAGGATCAACAGCAGTGTTCAAATGGGACATGCACCAAGGATCAATAGCACTGTTCAAACTGGGCATGCACCAAGGATCAACAGCACTGATCAAACTGGACATGCACTGAGGACCAACAGCACTATTTAAACTGGACATGTACCAAGGATCAACAGCAGTGTTCATACTGGGCATGCACCATGGATTAATAGCACTGTTCAAACTGGGCATGCATCAAGGATCAACAGCACTGTTCAAACTGGACATGCACCAAGGATCAACAGCACTGTTCAAACTGGGCATGCACCAAGGATCAACAGCAGTATTCAAATGGGACATGCACCAAGGATCAACAGCACTGTTCAAATGGGACATGCACCAAGGATCAACAGCGCTGTTCAAATGGGACATGCACCAATGATCAACAGCACTGTTCAAATAGGACATGCACCAAGGATCAACAGCAGTGTTCAAATGGGACATGCACCAAGGATCAATAGCACTGTTCAAACTGGGCATGCACCAAGGATCAACAGCACTGATCAAACTGGACATGCACTGAGGACCAACAGCACTATTTAAACTGGACATGTACCAAGGATCAACAGCAGTGTTCATACTGGGCATGCACCATGGATTAATAGCACTGTTCAAACTGGGCATGCACCAAGGATCAACAGCACTGTTCAAACTGGGCATGCACCAAGGATCAACAGCACTGTTCAAACTGGGCATGCACCAAGGATCAACAGCAGTGTTCAAACTGGGCATGCACCAGGGATCAACAGCACTGTTCAAACTGGACATGCACCAAGGATCAACAGCAGTGTTCAAACTGGGCATGCACCAAGGATCAACAGCAGTGTTCAAACTGGGTATGCACCAAGGATCAATAGCACTGTTCAAACTGGACATGCACCAAGGATCAACAGTACTGTTCAAATTGGGCATGCACCAAGGATCAACAGCAGTGTTCAAACTGGGTATGCACCAAGGATCAATAGCACTGTTCAACTGGACATGCACCAAGGATCAACAGCACTGTTCAAACTGGGCATACACCAAGAATCAACAGCAGTGTTCAAAGTGGGCATGCACCAAGGACCAACAGCACTTTTCAAACTGGACATGCACCAAGGACCAACAGCATTGGGAGTTGGGTGTAATGGTTAAGGTTTTTACCTTACAAACATAAGGTGTAGGGTTTGATTCTCACATGAGGTAATCGGCTAGGCTTAAAATGACACAGAAATGCAGTTAGCTTAGTACTAACCTATGAAACTATGTTCAAACAGGGCATGCACGATGGATCAATAGCACTTTGTACAGGTTTCTGAATCAGTCATTTTGGGTGTTGTCATTTCAATAATCCATGGCAACATTTTCAGATGGTCTTTCCATGTCATACTCTCATGAGCATATGCCACATACCAAGCTATTCTGACCCTTGTGTGACCCCACTGTATCTTAGAATGACCTATACACTGCTTACTGCAGCTACAAAAGGCTAATTTGCACTGACTAATGCTTCATAAAGTCTATAGGCAAGGTCAGACTACAACTCAAATGAATAACCAATGTCAAATAGCAATTTCTGCCCACCACAAAAAAATGCAACCAAAATCAGGTGTCCCAAGTCACCTAAAGAGTTGCTACTCATGGGGTCTCTCTTGTTCAAACTACTTCAGTCAGGTGTCTTTTTGCCACTTGCTGTCAAACTGCATAATAAAACCACCCTGTATAAGCTCCATAACTTTTTCCAACAAATTAACTAATTCTAGACCCCCACCCAAAACCAAACTTCACTGTACCAACAGCTCCTCTATTCTTATAACTTAATTCTGGCAATCCCTCTCTCCCTCTTCACCTAAAGGAAATCTCCTTTTTCCTCATATTCAGAACACAACTCAAGACATCTCTATCAAAAATCCATTTGCAAGTGCTTTCCCACTGGACTCATCACCTAACTTCGCCTTCACCTGCATCACTTCTAATTCCACCCTGTGTCCTCAACCTGCTTTCTACCTGCCATACATAATACTAGTATTAATCCCATATTTGTTCTCTCCTATGACATTTGCTCAAAGTTTCAGTTGTCAGCGGGACTTGGTTCCTACTTTGATCACTTTGTACTTCTAAAACAATTCTATTTTTTTTGTAAATTTCTTCACCTGGGTTATGCTTGCAATTGGTCTATTGTGATCAGTGTGCCACTCCTGTAAACAAACTTAAATACACTCTTCTGTGCTATCATGATCTCATTTTTTCTTTATTTCTACTTTTCTTGTTATTCCACTCACCTCTTTATTCCTACGTCTCCTAATGGATCTGCCCCTTGATCAGTGTATCCCCATTAATAATGCTTAAGGGTTGCAGAATTGCTATCCTACGCATATTCCTTGTGCTTTTGGTAGTGTCTCTGAAAAGGGCCTTTGAATCCCTCTGCTACCACCCAGGCAACAGAAGCAAAGGAGAAACATACTATCCTTCCCATGACAACATTTCTGGTGTATTTTCTAAGTGACATCATGATTCAAAACAAAGTGATTGAAAAAAATTTGAGCAAACATTAGGATTTGTTAAAGAAGTAAAGTCTGGAGCTATGACCACGCTGAAGTTTTAAATCATCAGTTAATAATTGATAACCATTTTACATTTTCCACTCCTTCCACAGACATTTCATACCAGTAGCTTACGTTTTAGTTCCTTTTGTTTTTTTTTCTTCAGATTATAGTACATTTAGCCCTCAAAAAATGGCCTTGCTCAGAGAAACCACAGAAGCTCAATGCCCATTTCAGAACATATGAATAACTTTTTTTGTCACCACAAAGTACAGTCATGTACCTACCATAAATGTAGATGTTCGAGTGTATTCACTGTTACAGTCATTACACTTGGGTTATCCTGCTGGCAGGCTACCCGCAGTCGGCCTGAATTCCAAAGTCTTGGTCCGGCGTCGGTTGCTGTCACCTCCTCCCTGACGTCAGTGCGCCAGGGGGTATAAAAGATGCAGCCAATGCCATTTTCTTCAGTTTTTCTTGCCCCAGATGTCAGGTGCCCCAAAAAAGAGTAGGCTAAAAATTATGCCAATAAGTATGCATGCACTAAAGTAAACATTACATTCATCTACAAGCAAATACACCACATAGGTTGTATAGAATAGAAAAGTACAGATAAGTCCCAGCAATGAAAGGGGGATGGTGGGTGGGTAACCTGGACTGCAACAGTGAATACACTTGAACATCTACATTTATGGTAGGTACACAACTGTACTATGTTCATCGTGTTTCACTGTTGCAGTCATTACACTTGGGTTGAATCCCAAAGCTGAGGTTGGGTGGCTGGGTCTAAACAGAATTAGGAGTGGCTATGAGGCCCTGCAGAACTGCAGTGGCAAAGCCTGCTCTGGATTTAGAGTAGAGAGGTAAGTGATAGTGCTTTGTAAAAGTGTGCACTGAAGTCCAAGTTGCAGCCTCTAAAATGTCTTTGATTGGTACTCCTCTGAGGAAGGCTGCTGAAGTGGCTGCTGCTCTGGTTGAATGTGGCCTAATGCCCTTAAGCACTGATTTGCCATGTTGTGAATAGCGGAAATGAATGCAGTGGCCTATCCATTTTGAAATAGTCTGCTTTGAGATAGCCTTTCCTTGTGATCCTGCAGCATATGCCACTAAGAGTTGCTCATTCTTTCTGAAAGCTTTAGTTCTGTCCAAGTAGAAACATAGCTGTCTGTGTATGTCCAAAGAATGCAGAAGTCTTTCCTCCTTATTCTGTGGGTTTGGATAAAAGGTAGGCAAATTAATGGTTTGGTTAAGGGCCACACTGGACACTACCTTAGGCATAAATGTTGGGTTTGTCCTCAGAGAAACCCTGTCTGGATGGAAAATTATAAAAGGTTCCACAGCCATTAGTGCCTGTAACTCTGAGACTCTTCTTGCAGAAGTTATTGCTAGGAGCAGAGCTGTTTTCCATAAGAATTTTATCTCAGTTGTATTGGCTGGCTCAAAAGGAGGCAACGTGAGTTTTTTCCAAGACATAATTGAGGTCCCATGCAGGTATTGGCGCTCTCCTTGGAGGTCTTATGTTTTTGGCCCCTCTGAGGTACTGCCATAGCAGTGGATGTGAAAAAATAGGTGGATCCGTATTGTAATGAGCTGAAATGGCAGAGGCATGGATCTTAATTGATGAAAAAGATAGGCCTCTGTCCAGCATCTCAGTTAGGTATTGTAAAATCTGAGGAATATTTGGTACAAACGTGTCAATTCCTTGTGCCTGGTTCCAAGCACAGAATCTCCAAAATAACATCCATAACTGCTTGAGAGAGAGAGGTGTATTCTGAATGGTTACATTATCCGCCATGCTGCCAGATTTAGGGTCCCGAGTTGGCTGTGCAGAATCTGATTGTTTTATTGGGTCAGTAAGTGTGGAATTTGAGGTAATGTCCAGGCTGGGCCTTGAGACAAGCTCTTTAGGATTGGGTACCAGTGCTGGTGGGACCAGTCTGGGGCAATCAGCATAATTTTTGGCTTCTCTTGTCTGACCTTTAGGAGTACCTTGGGGAGGAGAGGCCGTGGAGGAAAGGCATATACTGTTACGGTTTTCCAGCTGAATGGTAGAGCATCCACTTTCCATGCTTGCTTGTGATAAGTCCTTGTGCAGAATCTCTGTAGTTGGCAGTTGTGAGGGGAGGCAAACAGGTCTATGTCTGGGCATCCCCATTTCCTTGTTATCATGCTGAAGATTTGTGGATCCAGTTTCCACTCGTGAGGATCCATGAGGTTTCTACTTAGTTCGTCTGCCAGAGTATTTGTCTTTCCTGGCAAGAATTGTCCTTGCAGGTGTACTTGATAAGTCAATGCTGTGTCCCATAAAGTCATGGCTAGTCTGCAGAGGGGATAGGAATGTGTGCCTCCCTGCTTGTTTATGTACCACATGACTGTAGTATTGTCGGTCTTTATCAGCAGTTGTCCTGGATGAAGAAGATCCTTGGAGGCTGTCAGGGCATTCTGAACAGCTAGCATCTCTTTTTGATTGATATGAAGATGCATTTAGCTTGCGGGCCATGTGCCCTGAATACATTTTTCTGCCACGTGGCCCCCCCAGGCATAATCTGATGCATCTGTTGTTAATGTCTGCCTGGCTGTGGGTAAAGTGAATGGCTGTCTCTTGTTGTGGTGACAGGCCTGTGCCCACCATCGAAACTCCTGTTGCAGGCAGGGAATGAGGGTAATTAATGTTTCCAGGCTGTGGCAATGTTGAGTCCAAACATTTTTTGGATACCATTGTAGTTTCCTCATATGCAGTTTTGCATATGGAATTAACAGAATGCAGGATGCCATGAAGCCCATGCCTGCAGAATTTTTCTTGCAGATAACTGGGTCTTTGTTGCCAACATTTTGAAATAAGAAGTCAGATGCCTTTGTTTGTCTGGCGTGAGATAAGCCATCTGGGCAATTGTATTTAAGCTTGCACCCAGGAATATTATGTCTTGAGAGGGTACTAGTTTTGATTTCTTTTCGTTTACTGTGTACCCTAGGCAAATTAATCTTTTTACAAACGCCAGATGCTTTAATAGAATGCCCTTATTCTCCGCTTGAATAAGGCAGTCGTCCAAGTAAGGATATATTTGAATTCCTCTTTGTCTGCAAAATGCAATTACTGGTGCCAGGCATTTTGTGAAGACCCTAGGCGCAGTAGATAAGCCAAAGGGCAGTGCAGAAAATTGGTAATGCATTGAGCCAGCTATGAATCTGAGGTATATTCTGCAAGATTGTCTGATTGGGACATGCAGGTATGCCTCTTTTAGGTCCAAAGTTACAAGCCAAGCCTTCTTGCCCAGCATGAGCAGAAGCTGCTGTAGAGTCAACATTTTGAATATTGGAATGTCCAGAAATGTGTTTAGAATTGACAGGTCGAGTATTGTTCTCCAGGCTTTGTCCTTTCTGGGTACCAGGAAAAGTCTTGAGTAAAATCCTTGTCCCTGCTCTTGCTGTGGCACTCACTGAATGGCCCTCATATCCATGAGAGATGAAACTTGTTTTTGTGCCTCTGCCCATTGATTGTGTGACAGGTCTGGCATACCTTTTGTCCTTGGCAGGGTGTGAAAGTGGAACCTGTAGCCCTGTGACACTATATTCAAGACCCATTTGTCCTGGATGAGCATGTGCCAATTTTGTGACAAAAGTGCTAGTTTTCTCCCCAAGGGGGCTGCCAAAAGATAAGTGCTTGGTGTTGGCAGAAAAAATCATTGGGACTGTTTCCTGTATGGCTGTGATTTGTCTTCTCTGCTTTTGGAGATAGAAGCACCCCATTGTTTAAACCTGTATGAGCCTTGGGGCTGGGATCTGCTTCTGGGGTGTCTGTATCTGCCTCTGTGTCCTTGTCTGACACTGGAAAGGACCAGTTCTTTGAAGGCCAGTTCCTGCTAAATCTGGGTGGCTGTACCTGTAAGAAATCCTTAACTGTCTGCATAAATTTCACTTTGCCTTCCATCTTCAACACCTCTTCTGCCTTAACACCAAACAAAGTATCATGCTGTAATGGAGCATCTAATAATTTTGCTTTAACTATCAGGCAGATTCTGTTCCTTTAACCAAGCATGCCTCCTAATGACAGAACCCGTAACAGGCCCTGCAAGAGGCCTCCAGAGAATCAAAACCACATTGCAAAGTATGCTTTCCCACATGTTCAGCTGCATGCAATAAATCCTGCATTTCCTTGTTTTCTGCACATTCAGAATTTGTCATCATTTTCTGTTTAAGCAGTGACATTAAGTATTGCTGATATTTAAGCATATGAAACTGACAATTTAAGGTCCTTACAGCCAAGGTAGCAGAAGTGTAAACCTTTTCCCATCTGTCCAGTGCCTTTGAATCCCTATCAGAAGGGATAGGGTTTTTTGCAGTGGAAGCCTTGACCCCTTTGAGACCCTGAGATATAGTTTCTGGGGCAGCAGCAGGGTTTTTATAAAGAAATTTACGTGAATCTGGAACCCTGTAGTATCTGTCTGACTTAACAGGTGCTGGGGGTAAAGAGTTAGGAGACGGGCTGAAAATACATCATCTACAATGTCTAAAACAGGGGGAACAGCAAAAGGCCTGTGCTGAGGTAGTAAAAGAAAGTCTCTGAGCCTTTTCTTAGATTCTGAGTACTCTTGGCTCTCCCAGTATAAGTGCTCCCTCATGGTATGCAGGGTTTCCCAAACAGAATAATCCTCAGGAGGAGAGGCTGAAGGGATAGATTCTTCAGCATCAGAATCCTCATAGGAGGAAGAGAGTATACCTGTTCAGAAGAGGAGTCAGAAGAAATGGAAACCTGATATGAAGATTTATATTCTGTCTCTTGCCTAGGCCTCTTATCAGGAGGGGGATGGGAACCCCTGCTAAAAGTAATTAGGTCTTCGGCCATTATGAGCATCTGTTTTTTAGGCATTGAGGCCTGTCCATGGGATTGCTGCACTTGTTTCTTTGTCTTTAGTGGTGCTTTAGTCTTTGCCTTTGAAGCTGAAGTCAGTTTTACATATAACTGTGTAGGCCTGAAAACACCCTCAGAAGCCGATGCCTGCTCAGCAGCTGCGGACCCATCTGAGGGAATATTTTCCGAGTGTCCAATACCTTGAGTTTCCAGCGGCCTAGTCAGCTCCACGTCGGAGTCGGAAGCGGCCTGCGGCTCTGAGGTAGCGGGCGTCAGGGGCTGCAAAAGTGCCTCACTGAGAACGGGCGACTGGCTTAGAAGAAGCCTCGTCAGTTTTGAACCTCTGATGCCTGTCCATTTCCTTTTCCTTGCATTTTTTGAGAATTGCGGTAGTCGGATGGCTATCCGACGGCATCGTGTAGTTAAATCTTTGGCCAAAGTAATGAAATGCAAAATCGTACCGACGCTTGATAGTGAATTGGTTAAATCTGGCACAAAACCTACAATTAGCAACGTCGTGATCAGGGCCAATGCAAGGAATACAATAAGAATGGAAGTCCTTATGAGGTATTTGCTTCCCACAAGAAATACAATTATTAACTTTTTTTGACATCAATCTGGAGCAAGAAAAATGTTTGCCCAACTGGGTACTTAGCTTTAAATGAAGACTTCAGATCTGAAATTCGAACACAAAAATCTCAGTAGTCAGCCGACCACCACTTGCGAACTGCTTTTGCTTCGGACACTGCGCGGCAAGAAAGACTGAAGAAAATGGCATCGGCTGCATCTTTCATACCCCTGGCGCACTGACGTCAGGGAGGAGGTGACAGCAACCGACGCCAGACCAAGACTTTGGAATTCAGGCCGACTGCGGGTAGCCTGCCAGCAGAATAACCCAAGTGTAATGACTGCAACAGTGAAACATGACGAACATCCTTGGTTCTCTAATCCAAACTAAAAGTTATATTTTAAAGCATTATAGTCCATAGAGTGGATGGGTTGACCTACATATACAATGCAATTTGATCATTCAAAACGATTAGAAAGCCAATGCAGGATAGAGAAATAGCATGGAAAGAATGGCGAAATATAAAATATCACAATAACCCAAAAACTTCAAAATGCTCCACAACTATACTAAAAAACAAGTAAATGAAGACAAAAATTTATAAACAATATTTAGAATAATAGTAAATACAAGCTTAAAAAATTCTGGTCAGCTATTAATGAAATCTTACATCCCAGACAAATAATCAACCCTAATTGACTCACAAATCAAAACTGCAATAGAATTCAACAGTATAGAGTCCCAAACCAAGGATTCCTAAACATCTAATCTCAACCCTGCCCAACAACCAAGTATCACCACATCCACTTCAAACCTGTGCCCACATCCTATATAAAACTACTCAAACTAATTCAGACCACGCTCTCCTTTAGCTGAAGACCTTCCAAGTGAGTACCTTATAATAGCCAAAAGCACTGCCTATCCTGTCAGTCTTTACAAATAGTTCATTCCAGGAATCCCACACTTCCTCTCTCTCTGGAAAGTCACACATTATCCCTTTACACAAAAGTTAAAATTCAACAGACATTACCAACTTTAGAACTACAGCAATCTTATCTCCCCTCTAAAAAATACTTGAAAAATGTTTTCAAAAACAACTGCTAAACTACTTCCTGCAGGGACTATAGTACCCCCACACAACATGGCATCCTTCCCTCCTATCCTATTAATGCTACACTTCTAGCCTATACAGATACTGTCAATGAAGCCAGTGATAACTGCAAACTATTCTATTTATTTCCAGACTTGTCTAAAGCCTTCAACACAGTATGTCACTGCAAACTTCTACTTCAAGTAGCCTCACTAGGTCCATCTCAGTCCCACCTTCTATGGTTCCATATGCATCTGTCAGTAAAATGGCACTCTCTCCACATCTCCCAGTCACCACCAGTGTATTACAAAGCTCTATACTTAGTCCACTCCTCTTTAATATTCTCACTTTAAACATGAAAAAGTACCCATTCATATGTTACATCCCCTTACTCCCGCCTCCTTTATTTACTTCATTTCAATCTATTTCTCTCCTTGACTCTGTTAATAAAATATGCCATAACCCTGTTATGTATCTGACTTCATATTGCAATTACTGTTTGTATTATATTAACTTACCTTTAATTTCTCTATAAACTGGCTAAAATGTCTCTAAATATTAAATCTTCGGTTAAGAAAAGATACAACTTATATGACAATGTTTTTACATTAGGTCTAATTTGGTATATTTATTTATTTTATTTTAATTTATTTAACATTTGTTTATGGGGAAAGCCCAACTGGACACAGATCCTTTCAGCGGAGGCCGGGGGAGAAAAGCTCCATGAGTAACAATAAATTGTAATGCACGAATTACAATAATCAATAAAGTATAAAGTAAACAAAATGTAATATACGTAAGAAAATACAAATTTGTTACATCATGACAACAAAACCTAAGCTTTGAACTTAGCTAGTACTATTTGTAAAGTATGACTTATGTCAAGATATAAGGTTAAGACAGGCTGGTAGGAATAAAAAATTAAACACCGGGGAACAAGTTGGATATGGTTGGGGTATACTGTGATGTATCAGAGCATTCACAAAAGGTTAGTACAGGAAATAGCCACTTATTTTTTTAGATAAGCTTTAAATGATGGCTTAAATTGGTTAGTGGACGAGACTGAGTAAATGGAGTTATAAAGGGAGTTCCATATGCGAGATATATAGTTGGAAAATAAAGATTCTCCTGCAGTGTTGTTGGCCTTTGAGATGGTAAGTTCTTATTGCTAGAGCGAAGTGGTCTGCTGGAACTGTAAGAAAGGGTGAAATTTTGTAGTACAGGGATTCTGGTTGGTTGTGTTACGATTTTGTGAGTTAGATAGAGCTGGTTGTAAAGAATAATGTTGGGAAGTTCAAGCCAGTCTAGTATCCTTCAATCTGTACAATGATGTGTTCTATATGGGCAGTCAGATGCAAACCTTTATTATAACATGCTTCTAGCTTAGATAGGTCAATTTTCCTACGCTTACTTAAAATTGGAGAGGCATATAATAGAGTGGAGAGCAGATGGGTTTGTGCTAATGTAATTTTGGCCATTTTGGTCAGGAACCTTTTGTGTCTATATAGAATTCCTAACAATAAAAAAAGTCCATAAGAAACTTGGGAGACATGCAAGTCAAATTTTAGGTTATTGTCTATTTCCACTCCAGGAAGCTTTGTATGGGTTGTCAAGGAGATTACAGTACTGTTTTTGACTATTATGTTAAATGTTTGGCATGAAATAGATATCTTATTAGGTTGGAAGAGTAAAAATTTAGTTTTGTATGGGTTCAGAATTAGATGAGCATTGACTAACCATACTTAAACAGAAGTGAAAGATTCCTATGTTTGAGAAGGAAGAGCTGATAGAGAAGTGGCAGCACAGATAAGTGTTGAATCATCTGCATAACTGCATTATAGAACCATGTGGAGCAACTGTGCATAGACTATTAGTAAAGAGGGAGAAAAGGAGAGGGTCCAAGATAGAGCCTTGGTGGACACCAATGGATAAAGGAAGGCATGGAAATAGGTCACCCTGCCATAGAACAGATTGTTGACGGCCAGATAAATAGTTATTAAACCAAGCTGTGGCAGATGGTGAGATGGATGGTTCAGTTAGTACAACTATTAGTTTGGAATGGGAGACCATATCAAAAGCTTTTCATAGGGCTATAAAGATGGCAGATACAAAGTTGTTGTCATTCCTGTGATGGTTTACAGTATTAGTGAAGGATAAGAGAGCTGTAGTGGTACTATGCGATGAGCGAAACCCATGCTGAGTGTTTGAGAGAAGGTTATTTGTTAGTAAGAATTTTATGACCTGGAGATGAATACACCTTTCGAGTAGCTTAGAAAGAGGTAAAAGAATAGCAATTGGCTGATAGTTTGTCAGTTCTGCAGAAGGTTCCCCTTTATGAAGCGGGACTACATGGGAGATTTTCCACAGTTGAGGATCCTTGTTTTCGAGAATGGATCTATTTTTAAGGATTGATACTGAGATGGATATAGATTCAGCTGCAATGTTGAGGTATTCACTGGATAAGTTATCTACGGCAACTGTGGTAGGTTTTAGTTTCTGGAGTAGTTTTTTTTTTATAGTGACTGTAGAAACTGGTGAGAAAGAGAATGAGGCATTGCTAGTTGTAGACTTGGCTGGTTTGGTATTAGGAGTAGGGGTTTGCTGCTTGGAAAGGGCAATTATAGACTCAGTAAAATGTTTGTTAAAAATGGTAGCTATGCTATCAGAATTGTTGTGGATGTTTGGGGTTGGTATAGTAGATTTTCCTTGGTGAAGGATTGAGTTTAAAGCAGGCCAGAGTTTTTGAAAGTTTTTTTGGTATGTATTTTCAATGTTATGACAAATATTTATTTTATCCTGTCTTTTTTTTTTTTTTTTTTTTGCCTTGCTTCTAAGTTCCTGATACTGCTGTTTAGAAACTACTGTGTTAGTCTTACGCCATAGCTCCCAGGCTTTATTCATAGTTTTCAGAAGGGCCCAAATGTCTCTGCTTAGCCAAGGGGCATAGTTTGGCTTTACTGTGATGGTTCTAACAGGGAGGGGCATGTACATTTAATATATCTAAAAAGGGGTCTTATATTAGATCAGCGAAATGGCATTACAGCGAATGCCGATTCGCCGACACAGACTGAAATCCAAAAAGAGCGAAGGCTCAGGTCAGCGATTTTTTTTCCCAGGGAAAAAAAACGCTTGGACTGAGCCATGACATTGAAATTTAGCCCACTGTAGTGCAATCTCAGAGTTGGTATATTTAGTTAGGGGGTGTGGAGGCACATTTTGTTATGTCAGAAATTGTGTGCGTGTTTTTAGTGCTAGTGATTTCTTTTCCAGGGAAAGAAATCGCTGTTTTGAATGTTCGTGGTTTAGTGCAGTTGCTGATTACATGTCGAAGAGGCATTCGATGTAACGCCTCTTCAAGCATTTAATATAGACCCCTAAAAAGGCTTTATTAAAGTGGTTCACTGCATCATTAGGTCAAGGTATTTGAGTGGACTCCAACTGCACCATTGTAGGTCAGCTAGGAAGTTGTCAAGATTAAAGTTATGTTTTTTTCTAAGTTGTTTAAACATAGTAGGTTTTGGTGGGAATATGTGTTGTCATATAAGAAATGTGGGTACGTGGTCGCTCAGACCATCAGGAAGGCGACCTGACTGGAATGAGTTAGAGGAGTTACTTAATAATATCCAATCCAAGGTTTGATCGCTTTTTACTAGCTTTATCTATTCGGGTAGGGTCTTAAATAGTTTGTGTAAAACCATGCAAGTTTATGTGATAGATGGGGTGATCTGTATCGCATGCAAGCCAGTCTAAATTAAAATCACCTAGTATGAATGTCTCCTGACTAAGGGTACTACTTGCCCAGTGCAATAAATGTTCTATAGTTGGGGCATTATTCCCAGGTGGGATACAGCAGCCAATTATATTGTGTTTTTCTTGAATTTATACTTAGGGTGGTACAGATGATTTCTGCACTGTCGAGTTGTGGGGTTTTGCAAAAGAAAGTTAAAGTGAGACGGTCTTTATAGAGGATAGCAACTCCACCTCCTCTTTTGTTGAGCCTATTCACCCGCAGTATGGAGTAACCTGGGGGTAGTAGTTCATCATCTTTTGCACCTGGTTTTAGCCATGTTTCAGTAATTATTACTATGTCTGGGGAGTATGTGGCTAGAGTGGCATGGAAGATGTCCAATTTGTTGGCTATACTTCTAATACTAATGCTCATTAGCAATAGGTCTGAGTTTTTTCTGTTTAGGATTGGATGTGTAGAGCTGTTTCAGACTACAATGACTAGGAGGGCTGGTGTTATCTAAGAGTGGTCCAGGGTTTGGGTGGATGTAACCAGTAAGCAGTAGCCTACAGGCAATGTTGGTAAGTCATTTCAAACATTTGATAAGCTCATTGTTGAATAACTAAGGGTTATAGTGACTATCTTTAGTAGGTATTATTCTACGTGGAAAACATTGGTAGGCTATTAATATTGTCAAGTGTAGGAGAGATGGTGAGATATGTACATGGAGTAGTACGGTAAGGTAGGTTAGTGGTATGATGAAACGTGGGTATCTGGAATGTGTTGTGGTAAGTAGTGAGGCGAGACGGTAAACTGTAGATAGTTTTGTAATATTTTGAAGCTTGTAAGATTATTCTTAAAATGTTTTTGGAATATTTTGGAGCTTTTCTCCCTGGGTCGTCTTTGAAAATGGGCTCCCACCCAGTTAGATTTCCCCAGTAATCAAACGATAATACATATTTAGATGTGATGCCATCACACTTAATGCATCATCTAAGCTGCCTTGCATGTAAGAAACACATGCCAATACCTATGACTACTCAACAAAATCTCAAAAAGCAATGCAATTATTCCAGAATAGTGTATGCATTTCTTCACTTTTCATTCTTTGTAGACATATTCGCTTGCAGTAGGAGAAGGCAGCAATCCAGCAGCCAAAACATCAGCTGTGAATCATTTATGGCTTTATTTGTAAGTAACACCACATGAGAAGAATCACTGCAATGTTAGTCTATGCGAGCTGAATGTGCATTCTGTAAACTGCCACGAAATACCTAATGTGTATGTGTGCTGTCATAGCAATCACGGTGTACAGTGGGCAGCAGATGTACAATAGAATACATTAGGTTCCCTTTTTAATCATTTATACATTAGGCAGTTCAACATGCGACACACATCTATTTTCCCACACAGCAACAACCCAGATGTGGAGTTATGTACAAAGCAAACTTCATCTTTTTTTTTAACCTGCTATGCTACAACTCGAAGTCAGCATGCTATTTTATTTTAATGTCTATTAATGTTGCTCTTGCTGGAGTTGTCGGATGTGCATCTTCATCCAGCTCATCAGAGCTTACTCAAAAGTGGCCACTTATTTTAACCTGCATGAATACATTTTCAGGCTTCTTGGGATTATTCCTAAGCCTTGGCCAGGAAGAATACAATTCCAACTCATTTTCAGCTCAGCCATACTATACCTTTGACCAGTTCGCTCTCTTCATGGTGACCTCTGGCTTGTACACTTTCTTTGGCTGCATCCCAAAAGGCAGTGGTGGAGGAGCTGCTACTGCAAGTGGACCTCCAAAGGGTGGTGGAGGTGGGGGAAGACCTCCAAATGGCGGTGGGGGAGGAACAGGCCCACCGAAGGGTGGAGGAGGCGGAGGGGGTGGAGGAGGTATTCCCATGGCTGGTGGTGGTGGTGGCGGTGGTGGTGCAGGTCCACATCCAGGTGGTCCCAGGGTAGGAGGAGCTGGAATTTTGGAAGCTGCAACACCAGATGCAAGCTGACTGTTCTGAAAAACACAAAATATTAAAGTTATTAAAGATGCTGTTCTTTAGAAGAAATAATTAATTCCACTGCAAATACACTTCAAAATGAAAAGCTTACTTATGAACTATGATATGAATAATCTGAATTGTAACATTCTACCAAATAAATTCCAGTTCTGTTTACATAAGCCATCCGCACAGGCATTCAACATTCATGATAGTTTTTCCAACAGTGTTATGAAAATTAGCGCTTAAGGCTGCCTCTGACTGGGGACCATGTTAGACATTCTAAAGTCTTTAGATTACTTTTAATAACTGATGTTTACTGCTGCTCTAGGCAAAGATGCTAATCTGCAGAACTGACTTCCTAATATGCCACATTTATCAAAACAGCAACACTTACGGAATAAGCACATAGTGTTAAGTGTATAACAGATGCAAGTGTCAAACAAATGTTTATTAGGTCATGGCATCATTTGCTATCTGAAGAAATCAAGCTGTAACCACTTTATTATTTTTCTACATTTAAACAACTATTTCTGGACAAATGCTGCAAATAGCCATGAAAAATGACCAATTCAAAAGTAGTCAGGATGCCAGTTTTTCAGTACTGTAGAACATTTGTGACAAGCGCAGACTAAAATATGGAACAACCAGGAAAACATGTACAATTCAATAAAACAGAAAAGCAAGTTTGAAGAATTTTTTCACTCACAGCACAGTTTCAACTGACAGACAGAAGTGCCAGCTGTGAAAACTACCCTTCAGCTTTTGTCTGAAATCAAAGTATGACTTTCTGACACCATGACCTATTGTCGGTGATGTATACAAATGCAGCCAATAGGGTAAGACAGGTTATAGCATGAAGAAAGATCTAACAAATCCCAGCATTTTAGTACCATGGAATGATATATGGATGCAAGGATGTGTCGGATTTCCAAGGTCTGCATGCACAGTGCCGATGCAACTTCCCTGAAACCCAGTCCAGAATCATGCTATAAAAAATCTCAACTGATGTACAAGTACATTATAGCAAGCAAAATATGATTAGTAGTTTTAAAGTGCAGCTACACAACTGCCATATTCATCAACCATGCACTATTTTTAAGATAACTATATAATTTTATCTGTAGTGAATATATATATATATATATATATATATATATATATATATATATATATATATATATATATATATATATAAGCAGATAAGCTGCTTCTTGCAGACATAGATTCATAAGTACTTAAGTTATTGAACTGTGAGGACCTTAATAAGCCTAGTTTACATTCCCATCACAGTTATTATCCTTTATATTTTTAAGAGTAATTTAAAAGTGAGCAGAACAAGAAAATGTTGGGACATTTACCTGTTGCCCCTATCCATAAGGGACACAGGCGCTAAACCAGATGTGAATTTGCAATTTCACAGCTGTTTGTTGAAACTAAGTTTGAATAGGGTAAGAGAAGTACTTCACTTTATGTGAAGGAGAAAATGGTTCCACGGGAGAGAGATTCTCTGTGATACATTACCCTTCCCTCCAACACATTCTATTTATAGAGAAAAACAGAATGACATCCCTTGAATAGGTGTTCACATTGCTAAATGACGTGCGAATGTGTAGCAAGTCTACCAAGATAGGTCTACTGAGGCTCTATATACAAAGGCAGAGGTCTCCTTTTAGTAGCCTCTATGATAAACACTCCAAGGACAAGGTACTGAGATGGTCTGCAGGATTTTGTGATTTAGGCCACAGCATTGTAGTTGCTTTAGTTGTGACAAGTGTTTGATAGACTCATAGGTGAATACTAGGCAATCATTCAGCAGACTATTATATGACTAGGCAATAAACAGACAGTCGCCAAAGGTGAGAATCAAACCATGTACCTCCTTCATGTGAGGTAAACACCTTAGGAATTATACCATCTCCCCATTGGAAGGTTCAGTGGTGCAGCAGTAGCACTGTCACCTCACAGCAAGAGGTTCTCCAATTCAATTCTCAGCTGGGGTGTCTTATGTGCGGAGTCTGCATGCCCTTCCTGTGTTTATGTGGGTTTTCTCCCGGTACTCTGGTTTCCTCCTACTACGTTACAAAGACATCCATCTGGAGTGTTTCTCCCCAGGCCTCTGCTGAAAATTGGCTTCATTCCAAGTTGGACTTTCCCAGTAAACAAATGTTAAATAAGATAAAATAAATAAAGGACCCCGACTCTTTCTGATAAGTGCCATAGGATCTTTTTACATCAACTTGAGTTACCACCAATTCATATAGATGGGACCTCAGTTTAGCCTCTCATCCGATAGATGATATGCTCATGAGTGAATCACCCCCCTTATGCTGCACTAAGGTGTCAACAATCCATCTGCCTGGTGTGGGAATAGAACTCACTGCCTTCTGCTTCAAAGGTGCGTGCTCTACCTGTTGGAAAAGTAC
Source organism: Protopterus annectens (assembly GCF_019279795.1). Taxonomy (NCBI): domain Eukaryota; kingdom Metazoa; phylum Chordata; order Ceratodontiformes; family Protopteridae; genus Protopterus; species Protopterus annectens. Next base: position 140,692,958 of record NC_056749.1, on the reverse strand, counting down.
ATACCAAATGGGGTGTTATATTCAGTGACTGGCCTGATGTGAGCAGAGTACAGTGGAATGATTACATTCCTGGATGTGGATGCCATAACTTTAAATATAAACAATGTAATGAAAAAGTACTTTGTTGTAACAGTGGATATGTGGAGAACAAAGGAAGGTTCATTGTTGACAAAGGATTCCAGAATACAAGATCAATTTTCAGGGGTGTATTGTCAATGTGAGAGTGACAAGTGAAGTCACGCATGCTGAAGGATGCAATTGTACATTTCTTGGCATTCAGTTTTAGTCCATGGTTTTGACACCACCCATTGGTTTGGGAAAGACCTTCCTGGTGGATTTTGGTGTCTGCGTAGCTTATAATGACACCAAGTATGCAGTCGTTTGCAAACTCACTCAGCCATAAACTCTTAACATTTGCTCTGATCTCTGAAAAGTAAATATCAAAGAGGAGTGACCTGTGGACTGAACCCTGGGCTACACCACTAATAACCAGTCTTTTCAAGGAGGTAGAGCCTCCCAACCCTAACTTCCTGGGTGAAATTTGTGAGCAAATTTGATATGCAATGAGTTACATGAGGATTTACATTTAGCTGAGAGAGTTTATCAATGATATCAGAGTGAAGGACGGTGTCAGATACTTTTAGGGAAGTCTTGGTTTGTGATATGTACATATTTATCCTTACCCATTTCTTCAGTAACTTTTCTGAAGAAGTCAACCAGGTTAAGTAGGCAGGATCTGCCTGGAAGAAGCCAAACTGGCTTTGGACAAGAGTTTGTAGGTTACCTACGTCCTTATGTATTAAATTTCATAAAGATCCTTTTCACAGTCTTACAGATAAGGCTGGTCAGGCTTATGGGTCTATAATTACCCAAGTTTGTTGACTTCCCACATCTGTACACGGAGATGGCTGTTGCCATCCTCCATTATTCCAGAATTAAGCCTTATTCCCTGTTAATATTGACAAATGTATTGGATATTAGACTGAGAAAATGCTATTACAGAAGGCAGCGCTACATTACTTGGAGCATAGCGGAGTAGGAGTCGGTCATATCTAACTCTGTTCAGATCGCTGTCATAGAATGCCACAAGTTATGTTTCACCCAGCTCTCGTAGAGCCTTTGATGGCTCTCTGCATCCTAGTTGTAATTAATTTACCACTAAACTGTTAGTCGTTCTCTTATACACTGTTACATTATATTGGAAATTAGTAGGCAGTACTACTTATAAACTAACAAGCTCTTCTAAACTCATGATGCTAACACACCTAACATTTTCATCCTGGTCTATGTGGCTGGATGAATACACCAAGAGTCAAGTTCTGCAAAAGACTCTTCAAACCAAATTTAGGTTTCATACAGCAGTAGAGTAGACAGGGTCAGGTGAAGGGGGCAATCACCCCAGAACAAAGTACTAGGGGTCATGATCAGCTGATCTCTAATGGTCTTCAATGCATTACTGGCATTTATATGTGAGTAACTGCGTCACTTAGAGCTCCATGTGTGTAACAGAAACTGTAGCAGCTGCTAGCTAGAAATACAGCAAGCAGCTGCTACAATTTACAAAGAAGGAAGTTTACTTTTTTCCCCTCAACTCTGAGCGTGTGGGGGTAGGAGGGCAGGGGTAGCAGGCACCAGAAGAGCTAACTACACATCTGTCCCACAGCATTTGCTTGCACAGTGTGAAATTCAGATCAATCACCTATCTTAATTAACCTGCCCCATACTCCAGAAATCAGAGTCACACTGCAAGTATGTTACAGATTTGCAAAGAATCAACAGATGCTGAACTACACAGGCTTACACTTGTAACTTTGTTTGTAGTATGTGAAATTACCTCAGGACAGATTTCAGGTCCAGTGTTGGTAAATGCTTATGTCAAGGGAAAACAGGGCTTTCAGAAGCACAGCGCTGCAGTAGTCTGAGAGACGGTTTAGGGAGATTGTGAGTGGGCAGGGGTTGGGGGAACAGCTTACAAAATGGAGTTTGGAGGTTTCATCTGCCCCCTTCCCAAAAAAATCTGAGTTTTGTGAGGTGCATACTATAACAGCAGACCCTCAAATCATCTATATGTTGGCCATTGCATCCCTTTCATGAGGGTATTGCCTACTACTATGACTACTTAACATGCAAAGTGGTCAGCTGTTTTCAAAAAAAAAATGCCTCTAAGCCAACATTCTGAAATGAAATGCCAACAATGAAACTGAAAAGTTCTACATCAGTCCTTTTTAGCTGTAAAGGACACAAAACAACCCAGTAATAAATTCAACAATATCAGCTACAGCATATGATAACAAACCAATCAGTAAAATAAATGAATGACTACCAACAGAGATAAATCCTACACACAATCATGTAGTTATTTTCAGCAGTGTACTTGTAGCAGAGATAAGGAATTAACATTGATATATCTACTCCTGGAAAAAGAAATAGAAGACAGAAGAGCAATATAAAATGGTGGCTATCACAAGATTTGGGGTCCCGCTGCTAAGTTGCATGCACCACACGACTGTACTATTATCTAAATCCTAAATGGCAAGCACTGTACCTTAACAATGGTAGACCATGAGTAGTGTACCAAACAACTCATTAAGGGAGGACAGCAGTGATGCAACTAGCAGATAGCAAAGATTAGGAAAACAGACCCCATCCCCATACTGACACTTAATAAATGTGCTTTACGGTTAAAGGCAGAGCAGGATGAGTGTATATGAGCTGCATTACGGCATCATAGGGAATATAATTGTCACTTTTTATCACGGTCTTAGGGACAGTTCTTACTGTGTAAGTTAATCAGCTTTAACGTTAAAGAAAAAACCTTTCCCTCATCACTATATAATGTCTCCTTCCCAAATACTCACCTTCCATGGATCAGTAGGAAAGGAGAGATGGAGGCCAAACAATGAAGGGAAGGAGTCACAAAAAAAGACCTAGATCCACTTCCGTTTTCCCAGCATTGTCATGAATGTTACCATGTTAAACACAATGCTCTTCACCTTCTGCAGTCTAACGTCTCAAAATGTGTTCGGACTTTGCTTTTATAGCAGTTGGTAAATATTTATTATCATGTGTTTCCAAGCAAAAACAAGGAGATTTAAAAATTCTAACTTTCTTGAACAATTTTCAGCTTTTTCTTGGAATCCAACATGTTGGATATTTGCATAAAGGAGGACCTTCTACATACCCAGACAATTACAGACCCATAAGTCTGACTAGCCTCATATGCAAAGCCATGGAAAGACTTGTCATAGAACAAATCAATCAGGACACAGGAAACCTCCAAACACTGGACACATCTCAGTTTGGATTCAACAAGGGCAGGTTATACTTACTCAACCTGGTGGATTTTTGAAAAGGTTACCAAAAACAATGGATGAAGGCAAAATAGTACACAATGCACACCTTGACCTGGCCAAAGCTTTTGACACAATTCCCCACTCAGGAATAGTAGAAAAGCTAAATAAACCCCTATGTCACCCATTGGGTTACCATATGGCTCAGGCATAGGACACAGGAAATCAAAATAGAGGAAGTTACTTCCACAAAGAGACCAGTCAACAGTAGAGTCCCCCAGAGTTCTATGCTATTTTGTATCTACTTTTCTGAAGTAAAAGCCAATACCAAAGGGTTCTGGCAGACTAAGTTTGCAGATGACTGCAAGCTAGGAGCAGTCTCTGAATTACTGAATGAATTAGCCACTCTGCAGTAAGGCTTGTCCCATATAAACTGATGGTGTCAAAATCATGGATTGAAATGACATGCCAAAAAATGCATTACTATATCCTTTGGGAAGTCATCTAATCCAGAAAACTACTGCACTGACCTAGATATTTGGGATGTGGAAACTTGTGTGGACAGTGAACTAACTTTTCACCAGCATGTATAAGAAAGGTCTGTCTATATCACACAGCTTAAAAACAAAGGGACTGTGTCTAGATCTAGGGATGGCACTGTCCTTTAATCAGCCATCATTAGGCCATTCACTGAATACAATCCCCACTTTGGCATATATCTGTCCAGACGGATCTGCTTTTAAACATCGAACCTCATATAACCAAACTTCATTTCCATGAGACGAAAATAGTGAAAGGTGAAATGCTCAAATAGTGAAAGGTGAAATACTCAAATAGTGAAAGGTGAAATGCTCAAATGGTGAAAGGTGAAATACTCAAATGGTGAAAGGTGAAATGCTCAAATGGTGAAAGGTGAAATACTCAAATGGTGAAAGGTGAAATACTTAAATAGTGAAAGGTGAAATACTGAAATGGTGAAAGGTGAAATGCTCAAATGGTGAATTTTTCCCAGGGTAAGTAAACACTTGCCCAACATGCCCTTTTCTGCATTATAGTGCAATCCCAGAGTTGGTATATATAGGTATGGGGAGTGGCATATTGGGGGGGGGGGGTTGTGGGGTGTACCCCCCACCTAGGTGGTTTTTACTACTTTGGTGTGTGTTTTGTGTAAGTTTGGGCAAGTGCTTACTTACCCTGGGAAAAAATTGCTGTTCAGGTATTTCAGCTTTTGCTATTTTTGTCTCACAGAAATGAAATTCGGTTATATGAGGTTCAATGTTTAGAAGGAGATCTGTCCAGGCAGATACAACAACTGGAATGCCCACAGAAATACCTTATTAAAAGGATACAAGGCTTAAAGCAACTCATCCTACGTGGAACAACTCAAGAGTCTTGTCACTATACTTGGTATCCTACAGACTGCTAAGAACTGACCTGTGTCTGGCATACAAGGCATCCTCCAGCCCAGTACTGATGGGATTTACTGCACATCAGCAAGCCAAATGACATCAGAAATATTCAGCCTAGGGATCTAAACCTCTTCTCCATCATCAAAAAAAAGGTTCTGAGGAACAGGGGCATTTCACAGAGGATACTGCTGCTCTGGAACAGACTCCCCATCCACATAAAACAATGATTATCCCTGTTCATATCCAAGTGCAACTTGGAGTTATAGACGGAAAACAGAAAAATTACCCCAGGACTGCCCCCTGTACTACTAATGGACAGAGGCAGCTCCTAAATGTTTTATCTCATGCATGGGTCCCCTCAAATTACCTATGGTATGATCCCAGTTATTCTCATTGGAGGCAATATATAATTATCGACCGTGGAATAAGTAAAGCCACTCTCCAACCAAATGGGAAAGGTTAATTTCAGCATAAAAAGGAAAACTGGCTAGGCTTAAAATGGCCCACAAAGGAAGCAAGTCTAGCATTTACCTATAAACTGATGAATTTATTTTGTTTCCTTAATTAATACTTCTGGCATTTATTTTTCTCTGTAACCTCAGTTGTGCATATTTATCCAGTGCTCTCTCCACATACTAACTTGCAGTCAACATTGGGTTAATTTATATGCCTGCATCTTTGTAGATGGCTTCCCATTGGCATATGTGACTGAACGTTTCAGACAGACAAGGGAACACTGAATTATATTTCAGCCTAAAGCAATTCTCTGCTACAACATTTAGGTCAAAGGGTATTTTACTTAGTAAGACACTTAGTCTATTCTAAACACAACCTGACATGTGGCAAAATGCCATGGGGACTGCTATAAAACCTGACTCCAAAATTCATAAAACAGAAAATTCCAAATAAAAGGTTGACATTATCAACATTTACCTATTTTCTTCTTCGGCACTACTTTTATTCACTCTTTTCTACTTACTTTGTATTAACAGAAGTATATAAAAAGGTACTCATATTGTGCCGACTACATTTACTCACATGCAAGTGAAGTTATACAAAAGATTGCTTTAATTTCAGCAAAGCAGCTATATACTAGGAACTTGATAAAAAGTATCTTTGCAAGTACTACATATTCTCTTGTTTTACTGTATAAGCAAAGAGTTCGCTTATTTTCTCAACATTTCAGATGTTGACAAGTTTGTCCGGTCTTGGGTACTGATGACATGAGGACCTCAGATGTACGAAGATTACTGCACAAGTTTCACAATCTGTGACATATACTATAAAACAGCAGTGTGAATGGTTCAGGAAGTGGCACCACTCCCTTGCATGCCATGAAACTCAGAAAACTATAGGTTCTGTTCTCAGACTAGGCAACTGGCTTAATTTTCCATTCCTGACATTACAGAACAGCATAAGGCAGTACAATTCTACATACCATCCTTCAGATAAGACATTAAATCAAGGTGAAGAATCAACAGCGTAACATAGACGACTATTTTATTCTAGTGAACCAGAGAACAAAACAGAACCAGTTTCACCTATACGGCTTTGTCAGCTAATCTAATCACCAAATTTAAGTGCAACTTTAAACAGCATACTTAATCACATGAGCTGCATCAAATGCCAGTCACAATACTTCATTCAAATAGTACCATTTAACCCTGGGTGAAACAGTGCCCCCCAGTAATACTGTTCATGTCTCTTCTTTATTACTTAAGACTTGATGTAACGATACTTTACAGAAAGTTAAATTCCTTAAGCATCAATATCCATGAAACTAAACTTTACCATTGGATGAAATAAAGGTTGTTTATTTAGAGCTATGGACAGCTTTGTGCAGTGGATATCTCTAAGATACTTCCTTATGGACAGAGGCAGTCTGTAAAAATTACTCAAGGCTCCAACACCCAAAGACCCACTACCCCGATACTACCCTATCCCATATCTGGGGAATTAAGAAATAATATTGTTATAGCCTGAGTATTGCTGGCTAGGCTTGTAAAGGCTCTTATGCCATTAGCCTAGTAATCACTTATAAACCTATAATGCAATATATTAGTGGATAGGAGGTCTGCCCTATGTAAAATACCCCACAGAAGCACTACCATAGATAAATAACCCATGATGTGTCACAAGTTATAAAGTCTTTGGTGTAAGAGTTAATATAAATATTCTTAGATGCAAAATAATTCAGACAGTTAACAATGGTTAACAGTGGTATTACTCTAGAGTAAATGATCTATATCCTGTGGAGGACTCAAACCCCCTCCCCAACACATCTACCCAACCATTGTCCCAATTTCTGCCCAAATACGCCCTGTGCAGGTACTACTTGAGCAAAAAGTCTATCATTGCATAACAATGACCAATACATAATAATGCGTCTGATATGATTATGACCATCACAAAAACAAAAATACATACAACACTATCCTTCTTACAATGAAAGACATTTCTGTACATATAACCTGTCAAACCCTGGCTGGGTGTTTGACCAACAGTTTCCCACTCTGTACCCTGTTCTGCTCATATCTCTACCACTAGATCTATACTTGAGGTCCAGACTCATAGCCCCAAAATTAGTTTCCTCGGAACAGTCTCTCTTTAGTCTTGTGAGATTTAGGGATATTTTTGGCAACTTGCTGCATGTAAAATGGCACTCTTACTGAATAATTTACAATATAATGAAGTAAAAAAGAACCATCCAAAACTTATTTTTATCTACACATCTGGAAAAACAAATGTAAAATATTCAGCCTTCAAAGTAAATGCAATATCAAGAGGTGTTTGATTACGAAAATGGTAATTTTTTTAAATCATCCCTTGAACTTTGCCAAACACACCAACAGTCTAGGTTGTCTCAACACTACTGAATTCCCCAAGAAATACATTACTAAATTATACTGTTAAAAAAAAAAAACGATATCTACATATAAGGTAGCAAAAGATCCCTGTACCTGAAAATTGTAAATAGCATTCATTGTGATTACAGAACATACTTTCTTTAAAAGTAATTTCTAAATACACAATGTGACAACAGAAAGTTTCCAGATCCACACATTAAAATTAACACATTTATATACAAGAAGGGTCTCAGAAGTAAACATTTGTCAGAAAGACAAAAATTTAAACAGAAGCTCAGGGAAGATCCAAAAAATAGTGTGGGAAGGGGGGCTCTTCTGGACACTACAGTATAGCGCTGTGGGACACAAGGCACATATAGTACAAAAAAGCTAATCTCACCTATGGAGCGAGCCATTAATTTATGGCCCTATGTTTTTTTTTAAATAATTTTATTAGAAGTGCTGATGAAAATTTTAAATTATGTGAAAAAATGATCATATACAAAATTAAACAAAATTTAACTATATACAAAATCGTTCACCATAGCTCTTAAATATCAGCTGAAATAGTTCCTATATATATATATATATATATATATATATATATATATATATATATATATATATATATTTACAAAATATTTGCTGTAAAAATTAAATTATTTTTGTAACAATTCATAAACTTTGTTCCAACTACTATAAGTAGAAGTATTCCTAAAACATCTATACTTGTTTGTCAGTTTTTCCAGACAACAAATTTCATTAAGTAGATTTTAAATTCTTGTAATGACAGAGGATTGTGATTTCCAATTCCTTTTAATTATTTTTCTGGCTGTATATAATATAGACCAAATCAAAGGGTAATTGGATGTTTTTATACATGCTGGTACTGGAATATTAAATAATATCAGCGATTTAGATAAAGTAATCTGTAAATACTGCCTACATAAAATAATTTATATCTTCCCAAATTTTTTTTAATTCAATACAGTCAAAGAACATACGAGACCAATCAGCATCAAATTGCTTATTACATCTCCAGCAATTTACATTTTTTTTTCAATTTTACTCAAAATTAAAGGAGTAATAAAAGATCTATTCAAATATTTCCATGTAAATATTTTCCATTTGAGTGAGGAAGTAGTTAAACTTGATGATTTTAACATATTAGTTTTATCTTTATCTGTAGGAAGTTGGCTATTAATGGAATAGAAAGAATTCCAATAACTGTCAGGGAAAACCATCTAAGTCAGACTTTATAGCCTTATATATATATATATATATATATATATATATATATATATATATATATGTGATAATTTGTTAGTATTTGGAGAGATACTCTGAATTGATAAAATGATATATTGTATTACATAAGGTATTACTTTCTTTGTTGTTGAAGACATTAATTCAATATTACTTAGAACAAACTTCCTTCCTTCTTGCAAATCTAACCAAAAAAGGAATCAAATTCAGTATTGAGAGAATTAATTGATTCTAATTTTATGGCCCTATGTTTAAAGTCACCCCTGCCAATAAAGAATGCCCATAGCCTCAGTAAGATAATTTTAGGGTCCCTAGTCCTGAATTCTTTACTGAACAAATGGGACCTGACCACCAGTACAGGTCCCAATTCCTTGCTTCTTGTCAGTTATGAAATTTCAGTGTGGATTTTATAGAAGATGGAATGATAAAAGAAGGATATTGAGCATTAAGATACAAACCGGTTTATTTACGGCTTCCGGAATTAAGACCAATCCTAGGGAAAGTTATAATTCATCTCCTTAATACAACTAAAAATACCACATTATTTATGCTGTCAGTTTCACAATCGTGTATTTTCTACAAGAGAGCTGTAAATTAAAAAAGTGACTTTACATTGTAAAATTCATAAAACTGAAGTCCTGCATCTACAGTAATCTAAAGCAAGAAGAGTGTTAATCTGGCTGGGTAATATATATATATGGTTTTCTCTTCATGTTAAATTCAGAATACATAATTTAAATAACTGTGTTCATAGCTGCCTTCTGTAGTCCACTGACAAGTGCCAAGACATCTTGAACAAGCACTTGGGGTATCACAAAATCAAGCAGTTTGCCCTTGGTAGTAGCACCTCATCCAAGGGGTGGTGCCTCAGAACTGCACCTTCCTCATGTTGTGATGCAGTATCAGTAAAAAAATATGACTCCATCTGCCTGCTGTGGTGACATGTCCAAACTTTCTGATTTTCTCTGCTTTAAAAGCATAAATGTAATCTGCCGAGGTACTGAAATATATTTTTATTTTTTCTATAACATCTATATTAAATTATCACTTGTGACAAAGGCAACTCCATATCTATACAAAAGAAAATAAACCATATCCACTTGTTCACAGTCACAAAGATCACATCTCACAAATATTCCCCTGTACAACACAAGCAATCAAACACCACAAAAATTGTCAATTCCTTCCCTCCCTCTTCCAAAACATACATTGTTCCCACAGTTTCCACTTCTCTACATGCAATTTGCTCCTACCACACTACAAAGATCTCACTCCTAGCTCCCTCATCTCTGTAAAAATATTAACCCCCCCCAAATATGGTTGGCCTAGTCCTCAACCCCCATACTCCAGCAACCACCCTCTTTGGCAGCCACAAGAATCTAACTCAACAAGGCCCCACCATGTCCAGGCAACTCAGATCATACATCCTAGCTCAAAACAATATCACCTCCCTAGCCACAACCATTCACAGACCCAGCAGCCCTGACAAAGCACTCTGCAGGGAATATTTAAAATCTTTGAACCCACCACACTCCCAAAAACAAGTGTTCCCATTTACTTCTTTCTTCCTCATCACACCTCCAACATTTGCCATCTACATGATGAAAAATTCTTTGGAGTCTGCTTGGGGTATAAACATACTTATGCAAATACTTCTACGCAAAAATCCTAAATCTTCTAGACTTTGTTGTATATTTGGCAGCCATACACATGTCCCCCCCTGTTGTTTCTTTGTGAATTGCTTCTCCAGTCTCTTTTCCAAATATTTTCCAACCTCCTCAGATTAATCCATATAGTTACTGTGCAATGTTTTATACACCCTATTAATTATCCCTTTTTAACAGCAGCTTCTGTTCTAGATTCAACTAAAAAGTCTACCAGTACTAGTCTTTCACTTAGGACTCCATTATCACTTTCTCATTGCCGATACTCTGATATTAATCCCTGACAGAGAAGGCAGTGCCTAGCCTGCAGTCCAGATGTCTATATTTATTCTCAATACCTTGGCTCCTTTGTAAATTTACTCCAGTAAATTCCAACCCCCTCTTGCCTATTCCCCGTACACATAATTGCAGTCATTTTCATCAATAAAATCTCTTTTCTCCATTCCTACGTTAGCTTATTCATTTAAATGCTTTCTCCTATTTTATGAATATAATATTCTGTATGACTGTCATTCTCCTTAAGGATCTGTATCCAGAATCACACTCTCTCTATTTCTTGAATCCTCCCCTCCTGCCTCATCATTATATGTTTCCACTTTGACTTGTAGTTTTCTGTTTGTTTTATATACAAGAGCCTTAACTGCATAGCTATAAAACATCCTTTCAAATTAGTTAATTCTAAACAACATTCTTCTGTTGAATGGATCATCTTATTCCAATTGACTCATGCCCTCTTCCTCTATGCTAAAATTCTTCAACCCTTTATTACTCTCCACAACTTCTCTGGTTGAGAAAAATATGCCTGACCTGTATATAAAACTAAAGGAACTAAAAACAGTATGATCTTTTGTTTAGTCTCTTTCCCACATATCCTTGACTGCCATAATTCTTTTTAACCCCAAATTTTTAAGTACTTCATTTTATCATGTCTCTATAAACATGGATATTTCTGAACCAACTCATGTGTGGGTACATAGTTAACATCTATAGCCTTTGTTTTGTCTTCATTAATTTTATATCCCCAAAAAACTTGAAACTGTCTCAGAATGTTCAAAAACACTAAGATGTCCTTTTCTAATTTCATCAGGTACAAAACAACACCTGAAAAAAAAGGCAAGCTTTTTGTTTTTGTGCTCTGGATTTATTATGAAGAACAGTTTCTTAACAACAGATCACTTCCTTCACCCTATATTCCAGCAAAACAGAGAGTTTAACAAAACTAGCTGTTCCAACATTAAGTTCTTTTACTGGAGGAAAAGCACCCAGACCTATGCCCAAGATGGGGCACCATTAGCCACTAGTTCTTACTCTATCTCCATACAGATCTTCAGCACTAACTTTGCATTCTTTCTCTACTTGGCTTTACTGCAGTACTGACAAAAGTACTCCTAACACAAACTGGTGAAAAAAGGGATTGGTTATGGTGATTCTATTGGATATTATGGAATACATTAGACTTCCAGTCTTTGGGACCTTCAGCAGTAGACGACAATAAATCTGATCGATCAGAGGGCAGGAACCTACTGCAGTGACAATCGCCTGTTCGGATTTCTATTAAGTGAAATATTCACACAAATTGCCTCTGTTCATCAAAGGCACTACTACATTCTGCAATCAGATACATAGCTAGGATGGGGCAAGAGGTGCAATCACCCCTTGGGCAAAGTACATGATTGGCCATCCATCATCATTTTTTTTTTTTTTTCCATTTTGGAAGAGCTACCAGGGGTGGTGTCAGGGATGTTGTTTTAAACCAATCGTGTTTTTTTTTTTTTTTGAATATATCTGTGTGCAATTGGGGTATTACAGGAAGTTTTTTTTTCTCTTTTTGGTCTTTGAAAGAGTACCAAAGCAATAGTGAAGACATTACCTGGGGGTGAGACTATATTATGCTGTGCAAGCCTGGGCAGAAAAAACTCACCCTGCTCTTAGCAGATTCCAAAGTTACAGTGTTAGGACAAAGTATGCATGGATACTCAAGTCACTTTGCATATGGCCTAAGAAAAAGCAATCTAAAATCTTTATTGGGGGGCATCCTGGTTAAAATAATTTTTTTTTCTGGAAACATTATTTACTTACATTTTTTACCAGGGCAGATTATTGATCACAGCATGACCAGTCTGTAGGTTCAGCCTGGGTTACATTCCAAATAGCAGCAACAAAACATCACAAATACAACCAACAGTACAACATACAGGTAATACAAACTAGTCACAAAAAAGTCAGGTACTATGTACAAACTTTACCATGTTGAGGTGTACATTTTACAAGCAGAAAAGTGGAATCAGGAGTAACAAGAAAAGTGTGAGAAACAGGATTAGCGTTGGAAACTGTAGGGGGCAACACAGGCATTTAGAGAACAAAGCAATAGAAAAGTAATGGGGTAAAAAACACAGAGTACAAGGTAAGAGGGACTAAGAAAGGTTAGTGTTGTAAGAGAACAGCGACCAAGAAGCAAGAGAAGCTTTTTACATATTTGCAGGAAACAGACATACAGTAGTAACCAATAGAATAGCGGCATAAATGGGGATACGTGTGAAGGAACTGACCTAGTGCAAAATAATGCTTATTAAATGATATGTCCTGTGTTCTGATATCTGCATTTGTGTTGTTCAGAGAGATATTGTTTGAGCGGACCCAGATTTAGTATAGTTAGTAGGCTTTGTTTCATTACAAGTGGAGAACAGCCATCTTAGTGGAGTAATTTGAAGAGGAGACACAACAACAGATTGGACCTATCTTGTAATGCAATACAGCTTGGCTTGGTTAAATTAAAGCAACAGTGTACAAGTACAAGTTGAGGGAAACTGTTGGAAAAGCACATCATTTTATTAGATAGGGTCTACGGAGTTGTATTTTTGTTACAGGAGGTAGAAAACAAGGAAAAGCAAAACTCAAGTTATAGAAGCAGGACACCCTTGCCAATCATAACAGAAGGTAACACATACAGTTAGCCATTTGGAAAGCGTTTGCATGGTGACTGATCTCCCTACTTTGAAAAGGGATTGCATAGGGACTGGTCTCCCCACCTTGGACGAGGACTGCATGGGGACTGGTCTCCCCACCCTGGAAGGGGACTGCATGGGGACTGGTCTCTCCACCTTGGAAGGGGATTGCATGAGGACTGGTCTCCCCACCTTGGTAGGGATCTGCAAAGTGACTGGTCTCCCCACATTGCCTAGCATGAAGAAGACAAAAATCTATTCCATTTTCTCAATGTCCTTGTTTTGATAATCTGATGGCTAAGCTGTCTGTGAACATTCATCAGGTGCAAAATATGTTCGCCATTGTTTTGAGATTGGGAAAAGGGTAGGTAACAGGGCTGTCTGGTTGACAGCCTTTTTTAAGACTACTTCTGCCACAAAGGAGGGGATTATGCCTTAAGGCTTACTCTGTCCTTATGAAAAGCCATGCAAAGCTCTTTTGCACACAATAGCTTGAATTCTGATAACCTACTGGCAGCTGCCACTGCCATTACAAACAATTTGTTTGTTGGGCAATAATTGTTATCCCACAGATGTCCTTAGTAGAAATGCTGCCAAAGACAATATCTCCCTAACATAGTTAAACTCTGTAGGGAAGATACTGGCAGCTGTCATTGCCCTTATGAACAATGTTTTATCGGGCAATAATTTTTATTCAGCAGATGTACTTGGTTCAAATGCTGCCAATGTCAGTTATCTCCCTAACATATTTCAAATCTGTAGGAAAGGTACCAGCTTCCTAGAAACCTACGAGTTTTAACACAGCCTTCAAAAACTGCATGACCAAATAGTAAGCAGTAAAGGAAGCCCCAAGAGGAAACATAAGGCATTGGGTGAAACAAAAGGGTAGCACCCCCCCCCCCCCAAAAAAAAAAAACAAACAAAAAAAAACAGGAATTATGATAAATACTGCAGTGTGCTACACTCTTTGGGAGTAATACTTCTGGACAGTCACCAACACTTGGAATCTTTTCTACTCATCATTTTTAATGCCCATGTTTCTGGTTTCCTGCAGAATGTTAATGAGCCTCTCTGAAGAATGTACCCTCACTGCTACGTTTTCTTACACAGTGATGTGATTCCTTAGAATGGCCCTGACACACTGTCCTTTATACCTTCAGCTGTACCAAGTGCAACCCAAGGCAAGGTTTGCTGCATCTGTGGTTGAAGCTGCCATTACAGGTATGGCTTGACTGGACTCCCACACGTCTCCCTGTACTTTAAGCTTTGGCAGGTGCTCCCCTGGAAAGATCTGATGCTTATGTGGTTAGGATCTGTCCCTTTTGGTGCACCATCACAGGTCTGCCCAGCTCGACTTCCACCTACCTGGCTCACCATTACAATCTTTTTTGATGACTGGCATTTGCAGTAACACGTGATATAGTCGGTTGCAATACTATTTCCAGATGTTCTTAAAAAAGCACTAAACCTTTCCCATATCTAATTTAGACTCCTCAAGATCACTGCTAAAATATGACCAAGGGCCTAACCACCTCCATAGCGGTTATATGAGAGGTTAACAAGACATTTTAACCAGAGTTTGCATTCTTTGGTAAGTAAAGCTGGTCTCTTTCTCTATCCAGGAGGGCTCTCAGGAGCACTTTTTAATCACATTTAAATTAGTAACATGACATTACATAAATTAATAAACAATACAAACCGTAAATTTTGCATTATTGTTATGCAATATACATATGCTTTCTTTTTTTAAAAAATTAATTCACTACAACAGTACATAAATTCCTACTTTCTCAAACCTCACCATTCCCCCTTAACATTTTTCTGCATACATTTTTCCCACATTTTCAGCAACACTTATGACCTGTCTGGGATGAAGTAAACAGAATGACACTTGTCCACTCCACCTAATATCTTTGTGAATGGGCATGATGTAGATAAGCCTCCTTAAAATTCAAGGTGACCAAAAAGACCTTTGCTAACATTAACAGAAGGGACTGTGAGCTTACCTTTGACTACCTTGAATTTGATTGCGTTTACAATTATTATTATTATTATTAAGACTGGAAAGGAACAGAATGGGCTAGTGGATTTTTTCCTTTTCTGGGGACTAGGAAAATTCTGGTGTAAAATCCCATCCTGTCTGTCGTCAAGTGACTTTCTTTGCTGTGTCACAGGTGATCAGTTTTTGCAGAGATGGGTATATCAAGTAACTGAAGGGATGCTGATGAATATGGAAGTGCTAAGAATTTTAGCTTGTACTTCACATAAATAATGCATCTCACCTACCTATTAGAAGTTAGGATGAACCAGTTCTCCCTGAAGTTTGACGGCCTGCCCCCTCCGTGATGTAAAAGGGAGGTGTGAATGGAATACAAGTTGATGCTGGAGAGAGATGGGGAAATAGTCAGCACTGGCCATGGACCTTTTCAGTTGGAGGGAATCTCCCACATCTAATCATGCCTTCATTTGTCTCTGCTGCCTCTCTGTGCCACTTTCATTTCAAATGTCTTTCTCTGTTTAAATTACCCTCATCTGCTTTCTGGGTTCAAATGCTCTGAAACAGCAACCTTCATTACATCATGGAAATTAAAGGTGAAAATTTTGCTTCCCTGTCTCTTCTGTTTTTACACTTCTCCTCCACCTTTTTGAATAACTTTTATGAAGGAGGGTCACAAAGCAGTAACTTGTCAAATGATGCATTCAAATGATGTCCTTTGACAGATGCTACAGTCTGACAGAGGCATGTCTTTTGATTATTCTTCCACTGGTTATTGCTCTACAGCAGTGGGATGTCCACGGCATCACTGCCACATTCAGCAGAGAGCATGCTCACTCCTATGGCAGTCTCAGAGGGCATGCTCACTCCTATGGCAGTCTCAACAGAGAGCATGCTCACTCCTATGGCAGTCTCAACAGACAGCATGCTCACTCCTATGGCAGTCTCAACAGAGAGCATGCTCACTCCTATGGCAGTCTCAACAGACAGCATAGTCACTCATATGGGAGTCTCAACAGACAGCATAGTCACTCATATGGGAGTCTCAACAGAGAACATGGTCACTCCTAAGGGAGTCTCAACAGAGAGCATGCTCACTGCTATGGCAGTCTCAACAGACAGCATGCTCACTCCTATGGCATGCTCACTCCTATGGCAGTCTCAACAGACAGCATGCTCACTCCTATGGGAGTCTCAAGAGAGAGCATGATCACTCCTATGGCAGTCTCAACAGAGAGCATGCACACTGTTATGGGAGTCTCAACAGAGAGCATGCACACTGTTATGGGGGTCTCAACAGAGAGCATGCACACTGTTATGGGGGTCTCAACAGAGAGCATTGCCCACTGTTATGGGGGTCTCAACATAGAGCATTGCCCACTGTTATGGGGGTCTCAACAGAGAGCATTGCTCATTGTTAATGGGGTCTCAACAGAGAGCATTGCTCATTGTTATGGGGCTCTCAAAAGAGAGCATGCTCACTGTTATAGGGTTCTCAACAGACAGCAAGGTCACTCCTATGGGGGTCTCAAAAGAGAGCATGCGCACTCCTATGGGAGTCTCAACAGAGAGCAGGTTCACTGATATGGGGGTCTCAACAGAGCAGGCTCACTGTTATGGGGGTCTAGACAGCACGGCCTCTGTTACGGGGGTCTCAACAGAGGCTATGCTCACTGTTATGGGGTCTCAACAGACAGAATGGTCACCGTTATGGGGGTCTCACACAAACAGCATGGTCACTGTTATGGGGTCTCAACAGAGAGCATGCTCACTGTTATTGGGGTCTCAAATGAGAGCAAGATCACTGTTATGGGGTTCTTAACCGAGAGCATGCTCACTGTTATGGAGTCTCAACAGAGAGCAAGGTCACTCCTATGGGAGTCTCAAAAGACAGCATGCTCACTGTTATAGGAGTCTCAACAGAGAGCATGCACACTGTTATGGGTGCCTCAACAGACAGCATGCTCACTGTTATTGGGGTCTCAAATGAGAGCAAGATCACTGTTATGGGGTTCTCAACCGAGAACATGCTCACTGTTATGGAGTCTCAACAGAGAGCAAGGTCGCTCCTATGGGAGTCTCAAAAGACAGCATGCTCACTGTTATAGGAGTCTCAACAGAGAGCATGCACACTGTTATGGGTGCCTTAACAGACAGCATGCACACTCTTATGGGGGTCTCAACAGAGAGCATGGTCAATGTTATGGGGGTCTCAACAGAGAGCATGCTCACTGTTATGGGGGTCTCAACAGAGAGCATGCTCACTGTTATGGGGGTCTCAACAGAGAGCATGCACACTTATGGGAGTCTCAACAGAGAGCATTGCTGGGGTCTCAACAGCAAGCATGCTCACTGTTATGGTGGTCTCAACTGAGAGCATAGTCACTCCTATGGGGGTCTCAAAAGACAGTATTGCTCACTGTTATGGGGTCTCAACAGAGAGAATGCTCACTGTTATGGGGTCTCAACAGAGCATGGTCACTCCTATGCGGGTCTCAGCAGACAGCATGCTCACTGTTACGGGGGTCTACACAGAGAGCATGCTCACTTATGGAGGTCTCAACAGAGAACATGCACACTTTTATGGGGTCTCAACACAGCAGGTGCACTCCCATGGGAGTCTCAAAAGAGCATGCTCACTCCTATGGGGGTCTCAACAGAGAGCATGCTCACTCCTATGGGGTCTCAGAGAGCATTGCTCACTGTTATTGGAGTCTCAACAGTGAGCATGCTCACTGTTATGGGGGTCTCAACAGAGAGCATACTCACTGTTATGGGGGTCTCAACAGACAGAATGGGGGTCTCAGAAAGCATGCTCACTTTTATAGGGTCTCAACAGAAAGCATGGTCACTGTTATGGGGGTCTCAACAGAGCATGCTCACTGTTATGGGGTCTCAGACAGCATGGTCACTATTATGGGGTCTCAACAGAGAGCATGCTCACTGTTATGGGGTCTCAGCAGACCATGTTCACTGTTATGGGGGGGTCTCAACAGAGAGCATGCACACTGTTATGGGGGTCTCAACAGACAGCATGCACACTGTTATGGGGGTCTCAACAGAGAGCATGCTCACTGTTATGGGGGTCTCAACAGAGAGCATGCTCACTCCTATGGGAGTCTCAACGGAGAGCATGGTCAATGTTATGGGGGTCTCAACAGACAGCATATTCATTTCTATGGGGGTCTCAACAGAGAGCATGGTCACTCCTATGGGGGGTCTCAACTGACAGCATGCTCACTGTTATGGGGTCTCCACAGAGAGCATGCTCACTGTTATGGGGGTCTCAACAGAGAGCAAGGTCACTGTTATGGGGGTCGCAACACAGAGCATGCTCACTGTTATGAGGGTCTCAACAGAAAGCATGGTCACTCCTATGCAGGTCTCAACAGAGAGCATGTGCACTCCTATGGGAGTCTCAACAGACAGCATGCTCACTGTTATGGGGGTCTCAACTGAGAGCATAGTCACTCCTATGGGGGTCTAAAAAGACAGTATGCTCACTGTTATGGGGTCTCAACAGAGAGAATGCTCACTGTTATGGGGTCTCAACAGAAAGCATGGTCACTCCTATGGGGGTCTCAACTAACAGCATGCTGACTGTTATGGGGATCTCAACAGACAGCATGCTGACTGTTATGGGGATCTCAACAGACAGCATGGTCACTGTTATGGGGGTCTCAACAGATAGCATACTCACTGTTACGGGGGTCTCAACAGAGAAAATGTTCACTGTTATGGGGTCTCAACAGAGAGCATGGTCACTGTTATAGGAGTCTCAACAGAGAGCATGCACACTGTTATGGGTGCCTCAACAGACAGCATGCTCACTGTTATTGGGGTCTCAAATGAGAGCAAGATCACTGTTATGGGGTTCTCAACCGAGAACATGCTCACTGTTATGGAGTCTCAACAGAGAGCAAGGTCGCTCCTATGGGAGTCTCAAAAGACAGCATGCTCACTGTTATAGGAGTCTCAACAGAGAGCATGCACACTGTTATGGGTGCCTTAACAGACAGCATGCACACTCTTATGGGGGTCTCAACAGAGAGCATGCACACTGTTATGGGGGTCTCAACAGAGAGCATGCTCACTGTTATGGGGGTCTCAACAGAGAGCATGCTCACTGTTATGGAGTCTCAACAGAGAGCAAGGTCACTCCTATGGGAGTCTCAAAAGACAGCATGCTCACTGTTATAGAAGTCTCAACAAAGAGCATGCACACTGTTATGGGTGCCTTAACAGACAGCATGCACACTCTTATGGGGATCTCAACAGAGAGCATGCACACTGTTATGGGGGTCTCAACAGAGAGCATTGCCCACTGTTATGGGGGTCTCAACAGAGAGCATTGCCCACTGTTATGGGGGTCTCAACAGAGAGCATTGCCCACTGTTATAGGGGTCTCAACAGAGAGCATGCTCACTGTTATGGGGGTCTCAACAGACAGCATGCTCAGTGTTATAGGGATCTCTACAGAGAGCAAGCTCACTGTTATGGGGGTCTCAACAGAGAGAATGCTTACTGTTATGGGGCTCTCAACAGAGAGCATGCTCACTCCTATGGGAGTCTCAACAGAGAGCATGGTCAATGTTATGGGGGTCTCAACATGATCATGCTCACTGTTATGTGGGTCTCAACACACAGCATATTCATTTCTATGGGGGTCTCAACAGAGAGCATGGTCACTCCTATGGGGGTCTCAACAGACAGCATGCTCACTGTTATGGGGGTCTCCACAGAGAGCATGCTCACTGTTACGGGGGTCTCAAAAAAGAGTCTGCTCACTCCTATGGGGGTCTCAGCAGATAGCATGCTCACTATTATGGGGAGCTCAACAAAGAGCATGCTCACTGTTATGGGGGTCTCAACAGAGAGCAAGGTCACTTTTATGGGGGTCGCAACACAGAGCATGCTCACTGTTATGAGGGTCTCAACAGAAAGCATGGTCACTCCTATGCAGGTCTCAACAGAGAGCATGTGCACTCCTATGGGAGTCTCAACAGAGAGCATGCTCACTGTTATGGGGGGTCTCAGACAGCATGGTCACTGTTATGGGGTCTCAACATAGAGCTTTCTCACTGTTATGGGCATCTCAACAGAGAGCATGCACACTTATGGGAGTCTCAACAGAGAGCATACTGGGGTTCTCAACAGCGAGCATGCTCACTGTCATGGTGGTCTCAACTGAGAGCATAGTCACTCCTGTGGGGGTCTCAAAAGACAGTATTGCTCACTGTTATGGGGTCTCAACAGAGAGAATGCTCACTGTTATGGGGTCTCAACAGAAAGCATGGTCACTCCTATGGGGGTCTCAACTAACAGCATGCCGACTGTTATGGGGATCTCAACAGACAGCATGGTCACTGTTATGGGGGTCTCAGCAGAGAGCATGCTCACTGTTATGGGGGTCTCAACAGAGAGCATGGTCACTGTTATGGGGGTCTCAACAGAGAGCAGGCTCACTGTTATTCGGGTCTCCGAGAGCATGGTCACTCCAATGGGGGTCTCAACAGAGCATGGTCACTCCTATGCGGGTCTCAACAGAGAGCATGCTCACTTTTATGGAAGTCTCAAAAGAGCATGGCCACTCCTATGGGGGTCTCAGCAGACAGCATGCTCACTGTTATGGGGGCCTACACAGAGAGCATGCTCACTGTTATGGGGTCTCAGACAGCATGGTCACTATTATGGGGTCTCAACAGAGAGCATGCTCACTGTTATGGGGTCTCAGCAGAGCATGCTCACTGTTATGGGGAGTCTCAACAGACAGCATGGTCACTGTTATGGGGGTCTCAGCAGAGAGCATGCTCACTGTTATGGGGGTCTCAACAGAGAGCATGGTCACTGTTATGGGGGTCTCAACAGAGAGCAGGCTCACTGTTATTCGGGTCTCCGAGAGCATGGTCACTCCAATGGGGGTCTCAACAGAGCATGGTCACTCCTATGCGGGTCTCAACAGAGAGCATGCTCACTTTTATGGAGGTCTCAAAAGAGCATGGCCACTCCTATGGGGGTCTCAGCAGACAGCATGCTCACTGTTATGGGGGCCTACACAGACAGCATGCTCACTGTTATGGGGTCTCAGACAGCATGGTCACTATTATGGGGTCTCAACAGAGAGCATGCTCACTGTTATGGGGTCTCAGCAGAGCATGCTCACTGTTATGGGGAGTCTCAACAGAGAGCATGCACACTGTTATGAGGGTCTCAACAGAGAGCATGCACACTGTTTTGAGGGTCTCAACAGAGAGCATGCACTCTTGTTATGGGGGTCTCAACTGAGAGCATGCTCACTGTTATGGGGGTCTCAACAGACAGAATGGGGGTCTCAGAAAGCATGTTCACTTTTATAGGGTCTCAAAAGAAAGCATGGTCACTGTTATGGGAGTCTCAACAGAGCATGCTCACTGTTATGGGGTCTCAGACAGCATGGTCACTATTATGGGGTCTCAACAGAGAGCATGCTCACTGTTATGGGGTCTCAGAGCATGCTGCTCACTGTTATGGGGGTCTCAACAGAGAGCATGCTCACTGTTATGGGGGTCTCAGCAGAGAGCATGCAAACTGTTATGGGGTCTCAACAAAGAGCATGCAAACTGTTATGGGGTCTCAACAGAGAGCATGCAAACTGTTATGGGGTCTCAACAGAGAGCATGCTGACTGCTATGGGAGCCTCAACAGAAAGCATGCTCACCCCTATGGGAGTCTCAACAGAGAGCATTGCTCGCTGTTATGGGGGTCTCAACAGAGAGCATGCTCACTGTTATGGAAGTCTCAAAAGAGAGCATGGTCACTGTTATGGAAGTCTCAACAGAGCATGGTCACTGTCGTGGGGGTCTCAACAGAGCATGGTCACTGTCGTGGGGGTCTCAACAGAGAGCATGCTCACTGTTATGGGGGTCTCAGAGAGCATGCTCACTGTTATGGGGGTCTCAACAGAGAGCATGCTCACTGTTATGGAAGTCTCAAAAGACAGTATGATCACTGTTATGGAAGTCTCAACAGAGAGCATGGTCACTGTTATGGGAGTCTCAACAGAGAGCATGGTCGCTCCTATGGGAGTCTCAACAGAGAGCATGCTCACTGTTATGGAGGTCTCAACAGAGAGCATGCACACTTATGGGGGTCTCAACAGAGAGCATGCACACTTATGGGGGTCTCAACAGAGAGCATGCACACTTATGGGGGTCTCAACAGAGAGCATGCACACTTATGGGGGTCTCAACAGAGAGCATGCACACTTATGGGGGTCTCAACAGAGAGCTTGCTCACTGTTATGGGAGTCTCAACAGATAGCATGATCACTGTTAGGTAAGTGTTGGTCAGTCTGCAAACTACCATTTAAAGATTTTCCCAGGACATCCACAACCATGTTTTAAATTTAGTTTAGGAAATCACTGTGATATTTTACAACAAGCATTTTGAAAATGATTGGCCAAAATGGGAATGTAGGAAAGGCATACGTCTTCTTGATAAAAGATCCCACTCTGTTATTCAGTAGCATTCTTTACCTGACTCAACTTAAATCCTGTTGCAATTTCTAGTGAAATCACTGTTAGAAAGTTCATCAGGTTTTTACAGGGGAATTTAAATATCCCTTTAAATCGGTAATATCTGCTCAGTGTCTTAGGAGAAAGAAGTTGGTATCCAGGCCATAGAAAGCCAATTCAAAGGTAGCTCTGAATCTTATTTTTATTTTATTTTTATTTTATTTTACATTTGTTGACCGGGATAGTCTGACTGGAATCATATCCATTTTCAGCAGAGGCCCGGGGAGAAAAGCTCCAAGACAAACAACAAAGAGATTAACTAATAATAAAGCAGACACTATACATTTTTGATATTTACAAAGATAAAAACAATTTCACTGGTTTAAGGGTTAGCCCTTGGATAAGGTAAAAGAGAGAAGGGTAACAGTGCTTCTTTGATGCACCGAAGGACTTATCAGGGGTTTGGGCTCATCCAGGACCAAGAGGTATTAGCATCTTTTCTTAGATTCCAACACCTCCTTGGAGACCCACTTGAAGAGCTCTCACATCAAATTTAAGGAGTTATCAAATGAACATGCACTCTGGACAAGGAGCCTGAGGAACTCATCTCCTTGGTGTTATAGTCACAATCTACAGAGGAAGAGATCCGAGAAGTTTCCCCCCTCCAGGTCAGACTCGGAAAACACTGGACAGTGGTCAATTGCTTCTCTTCTTTGAAGGAGAGTGGGCCAGTGACAAACATGGTTGCATGGTTGTAAGATGAATCCTCTGTCTGCAACATGTTTCTCAGCAAATGTTCTACAGTTAGAAGTCCACTGAGGTGCTGGCATAGAGATTACTGCCTCAGTCTTAGGGACTGTGCATATCCTGCCAACTGAATGTAAAGTCACTATGGTGTGAGAATGAATAAATTTATTAACATGTGTCCCACTCTTCACAAGGGTCACCAAGAAGTTTACAAGGCATACAATTTCTAGGACTATTCTGGATGGGCAACTAATGTGCATGAGGGGATCAATTGTCTGCAGCTACCCGAAAAATGGCTTGAAGCTCAGGCAGTATTTCCCTCTAAGACTTGTGTAGCAGCTGACATCTGAGTCTCACCCATCTGCTTATAGAAGGCCCACAAAGGTCAGAACTCCACAGTGATGCGATAGAAGACCACAGCAGCACAATGCAAAATCAGAGCAAGACTACTGTCTACAGTCCTTTACTTGACTGTCAGGGTCTCCAAGGCCTCACTTTTTCTCTTTACTGGGTCTTTAAGTCAACTCTTCTTCTGTTATGGTATCTTTCTTGCTTTTTCTCAGCTTAAGGGCACCAGGTATATGGCTGGCTTGGGAAAAGGTCTCTTATGGATTTTAATCTAAGTAGCCTTCACGATTTCTTGCCAAACGTGCCTAGACGTGGCACAATATTCACAACAGAACTCCGAGTTGTTCTTTAAAGCAAAACAGTGAGTACGAGTGAACGTCTTTTGGCAGAATCTACCTTCGGTGCACTCACTTGTTACAGATGGAACACATTTTATAAGATGACATGCAACTAAGAAAATTGGAAACTGCAGTTTAGTAGGAAATATCAACCTTTAACAATCAAATCAAGTAACAGTTAAATTAAGAATGAAATGAAAAACTAAAACTAAATAAGAGTTCCAAAACAGAGTACTTCCTGTTTCCTAAAAGTGGCCAGGAACTGACCCAACAGACAAAATGGAATACAGACTGCACACTTCTTACAGAAAAGAAAAATAATAACTAAAAAATGTTCCTAGCATCATCTGCTCTTAAGCCAGGTGTTGAGTCAATATACAGAACTGGAGTAAAAGCTTTATTTTAAGAGGTTGTCTGCAAAGGTTGTGGAATTCAAAACAATAGGGCAAATGACCATCCTCAGTAATTTCCCCACAGATAAAGAAAAATACAGTGGATGGTTCCGTGGATTAACATCTGAGCACACGGATCAGGATTATGCAGTAAACAGCTAGCTGATTGTAGTGTGATTTAATATATCTTATCCGTGGGTAATTTGTACCCTCATCCGAGCCATGTGTGAAATATACAAGCCTCTACTTAAACCATTCATCCTCAGCCAATCCACAGTGTCACAGCACAAATCATAAATGCTGGCAACTTAACTCATTAAAGCCCCAGTCAGTTCAGTTTTGTGAAGGGGAAGCCCTGGCTCCTGAAAAGTCAGCACTTTGAAAATGTTACAAAGGCTGGACAGTGGTTACTCAGTACATGCAACGTATCTCGACCTGGCTAAGACTTCTGACACTAGACCCACTGTGGTATTACAGACACAATACATAAAACTAATATAAACGTCTGTGCTGTCCTTTGTATTGCAAACTGCCTATACTACAGATCCCAGGTTGTAAAAGTTGGTAGTATCCATTCTGAACATAGAACTGCAATTAGCAGGGTACCACAAGGCACGGTGCTAAGACTTCTCCATTATCTCATTTATTCTGCAGACGTCCGATCCATCATCCCAGAACCTGAGCTGACCAAGTTTATTGTCGACTGCAAGTTAGGTGCTATGCATACCTGGTATACTAAAAACAGTGTCCAACTAAATGCAAAAAAGCGCAGCATACTAGTACTGGGCAAACAAGCAGCTTCCACCTTACATGTTATAAACGGTACTCCTCTTCAGATGTTCATAACAGACCTGAGCATTTATGTGGACAACTCTCTCTCTCTCTCACTCAATATCCATGTTCCAGAAATAGTTATGAAATCCTATCCAAAGGAATATTCTCAAGTTAATTTCCAAGGGAATATCCTATATATCCAAGGAAGTCATCATACCCACTGTAATCTTCTCTTATCAGACCCATCATCAAATAAAATGTATCCTATGATGTGTACAAATCCAAGGGTCGAAAGCTTTATAACCAAGAAAATTCAGTGCTTTAAATCCTTCAACTATTCCAATAGATTAGAAAGATTCTCCTTATATTCTGCAGCCTACCAAATGATTCAAGGTGACCAATGTATCACATTTTAATCATAACCACCCAACCATGTTTGATTCACTGGGGGGATACATTTCTAACTCATTGTATTCCCAATGTATAGAATAAGTTATCACTAATAATTTGGCTGTCTTTAAGGTTAGTCTTGATGCTTGGAAGGGTAGACATGTTTATCCCAAGGTTATCATGTCATGTATGGCTCAACCTGATTATGGCAGTTAGGGCTATTAAGCTTGGAAAGGGTGGAGAAGAGTTTTATGTATGTCTACATAAAGGTGCACATGTATAGGGCACATCTTATGATGTCTATAAACACTGGCCTACTATTATTAATGTTATACATTACAAAATATGCATTCTGGTTTAAACAGCACTACCATTTTCAAAACATTACATTGATGTACATCATATACTAAGGGAGCATTCAGAGGAAGAAGTACTCTGAGTTAAAGTCCGTGGGTGGTAGTATAAATGACTGGAAATGTATCAGGTCCATGAATTTTTCACTCACAGATCAATCAGTGAACCACTTCCATTGTTTTAATTAGTGGGTAAGTCAAGTAAAAACAAATGTCCACCTGTAGTAGCTTATTCAGGAGATTTGACATGCTTTGATGATATGGTAAGGGATACACAGATGACAATTAGTCGAAGAGGGTCTCGCGATACACAGATGACAATTAGTCGAAGAGGGTCTCGCGATACACAGATGACAATTAGTTGAAGAGGGTCTCGCGATACACAGATGACAATTAGTTGAAGAGGGTCTCGCGATACACAGATGACAATTAGTTGAAGAGGGTCTCGCATACCTTCAGAACAGGACAGGAACCTCAGAGCAGAACGTCACAGTTTTTATTATATGGCCATTTTAGGCACAAATGGATTCTGGATCAACACTGCCAGTGGGTTTGCATCCATTTACATGCAGGAAGTAAATGCAACCAAGTGCCCAAGGCAGGAGTAATAGCTGCTGTTACTACTGCAGGGTGCAGAGTGAAACAACAGGGAGATTCCAGCAATGTCTGCCTGCTCTCATGCTATATACAAGTAGCCTACATTTATTTATTTTACATTTATTAACCGGGAAAGTCTGACTGGCCACATGTCCATTTTCAGCGGCGGCCCGCGGAGAAAAGCTCCAGTTACAAACTTACACAAGTTTATTAAAATTTACAAAAACTTAGAAATACATACAAAACTTACAAAAAAACTTTCAAAAAATTGCAAAAGCTTACACAGATTTACAAATTTTACAAAAGCTTACAAAGTTGACAAAAAAACTTAGAAATTCCAAATTTGAAATATGAACAGTGTAAAGAGGCATACAGATAAAAATGACATTATACAGGATGAGTGATATGTACATGTGCTTGAAAACGAACATAGCTATAAATGTTTTCAGGGTTTAGCTTGCCAAAAATAATGCAGGAAATATACGCTTAGAGAGTTTAAAGGCTCTTCACTAAACATTTAATGTGTGCAGTAGAAAAAAAAAAATCGCATCATAAAATAAGGGCAGCTGCAGGCTCAATAAGCTTTTTTTTTCTCTACAAATAAAAATACCTTTCTTAAACTGCTACTAGTCCAATGCCTGGCAAACACTAGGCTCCCTGCTACTGCTTATGAAACTGACGCATCAGCAATTCACATAACGTAAAAAGGTGCCAGCAAGAATCATTTATTTCTTTATGATGTGAGCTAGCAAATTCAGAGCAGCATTTTGAATGTTAGTTTGTAAAATGCTTTTGTTCATTTCAATACTGCATCTTTAAATATGCATTGAGGCAAAAATTAAAAGGCAAAGGTGAGAACCGTATGAAATACGATTTAGGCAATAGCAGTGAAACTTCTACCCAAAGGGTACAATAACAAAAGCAGTTTACTACATATGACAATTTTCTAGACAGTTAAATCTACAATGTTACCCTCAGAGATTTGCTAACCACTTGGGAGAGACACTAGGCATTTTTATTATTCCTATGGGCTATTACCCCCTAACTTTGGAGGGATTTTTCCAAAATTCACAAGCAACATCCTAGCTTCACTAGCACAAGCTATTTTATTGAGAGCATCACAGGTCAGCCGCCAAGAGTACAGAAGCATTAGTAAGAATGTGTTGTGAATTAGAAAGTAAATCTAATGCAATGCCAAGAATGATTTGTTAAAGCATTAAATAGACTAAGCTAATGGTAAAAAATACTAAGCATTGTTAATGAAGAGAAAACGGAACATTCTGACATTGTCATTTGTTTGCTATTTCAATCAGGGTTTCAAAAGTGATCAAACAGGATAATGAATGCAACTGAAGGACTAAAAGGCCACCAGTGAAAATAATCCCAAGCTACATACAAAGGAATTGACAGATATCCACAGAAGAATGACAATTTAGACAAAATAAATAACATTCGGAGGAAAACTTCAACAAGAAGCTTTTATCACAGTGACAGACTGCAAAATATATCCACTACATGAATCAGTTACTTCTGCTTCATATTTATTCTTGTTAGGTCTAGAATATATTTATTTTCTTTATATTTCTAAATGGCTTTGTTTGACAAATGTTTTTATTAAAGTTCAAACAAGGAGTAATAGGGTATGTTTACTTATATTAAATGCCAATTGTAGCAGGATGTGCACTCAAAATTCTTACCCCTAAACTCACAACTTTGCAAGGGACAGACTGTTGTTCCCTTGATGACCAGAGGTTAAATAGTGATGGGCAAGGAGGATGGGAAATATGTGACATACAGCTTGTCCAATTTCATAGGAGGAACTGGTACTTTCGTGGTGGACATAAGTGCTCTTGTGTAAGCAGGGGCTTACACTACAGACAAACTCTGATCCTGGGAAGGATGTGAGCACTCTGCAGCCCATGATGGTAGCCTGTGGGACACATGCAAAAGTGTGCATGAAGGATGCAAGTGTTCTCAAGCCCATAATGGTAACTCATGGGAGGACATGTGTGGAGGTGTGTATGAATCTGGCTGCTCCCAAGCCCATGATGAGTGGAAGTGTGCATGAAGGATGTGAGCACTCCAAAGCCTATGATGACAGCCTGTTAGACAGCTGCAGAAGTGTGCATGAATGATGACTGTTTTCCCAAGCCCATGATGGCAGCCCTTTGGAGGACATGTGTAGAGGTGGGAAGAAGGGAGTGGGTGCTTCCAAGCCCAAGATGTTAAACTTTGGGATGTATGTGTGCAATTTACATACATCCTTGGAGGATTTATGAAATCCCCTCAGTTGCACGGATGATCACATTAGCCACAAGGATAGGGGATAGGTACCACACAAATATTTTATTTTTATTTACTGTATTTGTTTAGCAGGGTAGAGCACATATTTTCAATTACCCTTTTTAGAGTTAACCTGGGAGCGCTGTCTGATTAAGTGACTTGCTCAGAGTCATTCAGCTTAGGCAATAGAGGATGAGGGACTCAGACCCTGGACCACCGGACTACAGGAAATAGTTTAAAAGCTAATTAATCTTCTGCACCAAATGACAGACAATTTACCCTTTAGCCTATGCCCTGAGGTAAATAAACTGACCAGAGATGGGGAAGTAGCACTGTAGTTTCTTTTCCTGCAGGCATTTAGGGTATGTTCTGAGTTACAAATCTCACTGGTCTGAGGTGGTGAAGCCAGACCGTCTGCCAATAAGATGACATCAGCACCTTCATAGCAGACAGTGGATGAAGTGGGCATGAGCTGGTGATGAATGATGACCCTCTCCAGATGGCTGTCACCTCCATAGATTAGGCTTCATGAGACAGAACAACATTGACTGGTCTCACTGTAGAAGACCTGATGGTTGGTACGTATGGGGGGGGGGGGGGGGTACTTTGAAAATTTTTGCACTCACCTTCTGTGCCCTATGTGATTTAGGTCATGCCTATCTGAAAGAGGTGCTGAAGTTTTATGTCCCTGATAGACAGCCCAGGTTTCCAGTTGCAGAGTTACCTATTAATCAGAGATCACACTACAAAAATATGGGTGGAGATCTTTTTCTTGTCTTGATCTAGTTACCCAGGACAGAAAGAAACTTCCTTATGTTTCATCTTTGTAGGAGGACACACTGAGACCGACAGGAATATTTATACTAATTTTAAAATTTTGAACTTTTAAATATGATTTACTTTATTTTTAGTAAAGACTGTATAAATGGAACAAGTGCTTAGATGGGTGAGAAATATCTTCCTTAAAATGATTCAACAGTTCCAAATAAATCCAGATAGAGCGAAATAATAAACAAACAGTTTATTATAAAAGTATAAGGATAAGCGCTTTCACTAAGTGTAGCTTCTTCAGATCCAAGACAATATTTCCAAATTCACATGCTTTAAATACTTAAAATCAAACAGACTAATTGAGAAGCAATAATTCAATTAATTCAATTAACTATTTTAAAGCTGTTTCAGGACAAAACAACGAACAATGAAAATAATAATAAAAATAATAAAAATATATACCCATATATATTCCATTACACTTATATATCAAGTAAAGGTAAATAACATTTATATATCAAGTGAGATAAAATAACTATAACTATCTTGGATTCACTATTTGATAAATATTTTATAAATATATGTATGGCAATAAAAACAAATGCACATATATTAAATTAATTAATGTGATGGTATACAAGATATGATGATGTATATAAATATCAGGGATATATAATATAATATAATATCTAGGAAACCGTGTTATAGAAATATGCTGCTATTCAGAACTAGCATGCATCCTAGACATGTTTTTAATAACATAATGAGAGGACAAGCATTGAGAATGTCTAGACTTAACCCGAAAGATGCAGGTTTCCAAAGAGATCTAAATGATTTAAAACATAATTTTTTGGAAAGAGGTTACAAGCCTGAAGAGATAGCTGAACATATTAATTCTGCATGTAATTTACGTTCAACAACAGGTATACCATACTTTGGACCTCAACCTGCAGCAATCAGCAATGAAACTAATACATCCACAGGAACCATTAAATTTTTGACTTCATATAACAGATAACACTCAGATTAGAAATATCATATGTAAAAACTGGAATATTCTACAAGCTGATGATATGCTAACAACAATAGTGGGCAATAATCCCTCTTTTACATATAAAAATAAAAAGAACCTTAAAAGATTATTATGCTATCCAATAGAAAACACAGCTCCCACAAACCAATATTACACTAAACCTTGTGGACACTGTAATTTTTGCTCATTGATAGACTCGAATACAGTTTTTATACACCCTGATACACATAGAGAGTTTTACACTCAAGTTGAAGCAGATTGCATGACTGCTAATGTTGTATATTTGGCTGTGTGCAAACTATGTTCTTGCTTTTATGTTGGTAAAACCAACAAGTGTTTACGTGATAGGATAAGAGAACATTGCTATAGTATAAGGAAGGCTAACACACAAAATGCAAAGCATGTTATACAAACCAACTCACAACATACATTTATTTTTAGGGTCTTAGAGAAAATTACTATGAGCAAAAGAGGAGGGGACACTGTGAATCATACTGAAGATAGAGAAAGTAGATGGATCATTTTACTTAGAGTTGATAAAGGCTACGGCCTAAATGAAAGAGCATCCATCAAACCTCATTTAAAAAAACATAGACATATTAAATTTTAAATTTTGAATTTTAAATATAAATATTAACATTATTATTATCACTATCATGATTATTATAAATATGAATTATTATAAATATGAATTTTAGAGTTGTATTATATACAGATATATATATATAATTAAGATATAAAATCTATATGGTTTACATATTTTACCTATATGATATATGACATTCATATTAATATATTTACATTTTATCTACTCATATATACATTTACACATATATTTATTTATTTATTTATATTTAATTAATACACATAATTATCATATTTATACATTTACATACTCATACATTCAGTTACATATTTATTCATATATTTATTTATACTTCTCATTTAATACTCGACACACACATACATTTTTATGTACAGATGTATACAACACCATACATTGATTCTCAGTTATATATGTAATATACACAGATATACAGATATTTATATACATCATCATATCTTATATACCATCACATTAATTAATTTAATATATGTGCATTTGTTTTTATTGCCATACATATATTTATAAAATATTTATCAAATAGTGAATCCAAGATAGTTATAGTTATTTTATCTCACTTGATATATAAATGTTATTTACCTTTACTTGATATATAAGTGTAATGGAATATATATGGGTATATATTTTTATTATTTTTATTATTATTTTCATTGTTCGTTGTTTTGTCCTGAAACATCTTTAAAATAGTTAATTGAATTAATTGAATTATTGCTTCTCAATTAGTCTGTTTGATTTTAAGTATTTAAAGCATGTGAATTTGGAAATATTGTCTTAGATCTGAAGAAGCTACACTTAGTGAAAGCGCTTATCCTTATACTTTTATAATAAACTGTTTGTTTATTATTTCGCTCTATCTGGATTTATTTGGAACTGTTGAATCATTTTAAGGAAGATATTTCTCACCCATCTAAGCACTTGTTCCATTTATACAGTCTTTACTAGTTATTTACCACAAGTCAACAAGTGTGTTGCGCACTAGTAACCAGTAACATCATTAACTTTCAAATTACTTTATTTTTAACTATGTTTACATTTTAGCTGTGATCTGCATTTTTATTTTATATAGCTTACAGCTTGTAAAACTAATTGCTTTTGTCATTTTTAATTTTGTAACACATGGTAAGGTTTAAGCATTCAGCTTTAAAGTAATAAAAAAACAAACAAAAAAAACAAACGTGTATTCATGCAAGCATTCGCAGAGTTGCATTTGGGAATGTGTATTAGCACTGAAAAATATAATGTGAAGGGTACACGTGCTATCCAGAAACAGCTTAGTTACTTGATGGAACAGAGGGCAATGATAATCTTACCCAGGCTAAACAAACAGATTTAGGCTCACTACTGTTTTTATCTTTAAGAATATTAAACAGAACTGGAACTCTATTACATGGTACTACACCTTAAGCTTGTTGCCACCTTTTTGGTTCGTCTTCACTTAATATGTCATTTTGGTACGTATTGATCAGGGAGGAGTTGTGTCTTTCGGCTTTTCCCGGTTAGGGGTCGCCACAGCGGAACTCCGGTCCGCTAATGATTGGCAGTTGATTTTTACGTACCAGCTTGCTAGGCCTGACGCACAACCTTCAATGAAAGTATGCCCATTCATGCGTAACTCCACGCAGAAGACACTCTAGCTGAGAATCGAACCGGACAGCATCTTACTGTGAGGCGACAATGCTACCGCAGCACCTTCGTATTATTAATCATAGTGTTACACTTTTAAGTATTACGTCCACTCAAAAGTGCTTCAGTTCACAACTTCTCGCTCATCTGTCTAGTTTTTGCCTCGAAGAATAACACCTTTCCTTATGCACTTTGAAGTACTGACTTATTTTTGGCTATTCCTGACGTACCCCTTCTGATTCGCTCACATCTCGCAAACATTATGCTATGGTCTGAACATGGAAAAGGAGTAAGTTATCAATGCAAGTATTCAGACAATCAGTCCTGAGTAAGACTTCATCCATAATAACCTTTTTATGTGTCGTTGGTTGTTCAACTGCTTGTACAGATGCTTATAGCAGCATACATTTTCTAGTGTGCTACTCCTTTTTTACTTCTAGGTAGTTCCTTTCCAAGCTTAAACCCCCCACAAGAATATGACAGACATTTACTAGCAATAACTTTATGAACATTTACATCTCTGTGGTAGACTTGGAATCCATGACCAGAATTAGCTTAGTCTTAACAGTCTACATGCAAAAGTGTGCTCTGAATGTTTTCCTGTCAAAATTAAACGTAACTATTTTATATAAATAAGCAAGTGTCAGGAGTAGCTTTTGTGATCCTTTTTTTTCCATAACTTGAGATCCTTCTCTTTGAGATCTCTGTGGTAACAGGTGTGAGTTGGTTTCATAGTCAAGATCTGATTATCCTATTTCAAGAAGTACAGCCTTAGTCTCTCTGCAATAGTACACACTAGACATAAGAAGGCCATGTCTTTAATCCTACATAGTGCCTTTTCTAGTTGGCAATGCTTAAAAAATAATTGGTCTTGAGGCATACACTTTGCAAAGCTCGCAAGGCTTCAAAGCCACCTAACTTCTTGTTAACAGACTTATAAAAGTCAGGACTAGATTACATGCTTTCCAAGTACCAGAAAGTCCTGACATGGCATTAACTATATTCATAATGTTTTTGCCAAGTCATTTGTTCCTGTTTGTACCCAGACATTCTGGACCTGATTAACTTTAGATAATTCATCCTTAACACTAAAGTAACATAATTTAGCTCTACATCTAAGACACAGTCAGCTCTCTTTTATATGCAGAAATACAGAGTCTTAACTAGGAAGTCCCTTGTGATGCAGACCTCATCTGTTACTTCACATCTCATATTCTTATTGCAGTGCATCCACATACTGTCAGGCCTGCTTCCTTCCAACTTTAACTTTCTATGCATAGATCCTGAATCATTTTATCATTTACTCTTTGCTCCTTTTCAACCTCTTCCTTTCTTACCATACTGGCACTATCTATTGATTTATCCAAACTTAAAATTGTATATTGGACATCTTTATTTCACTCAGTGCCTGGGTCTCTATCACAGACTACCTGCTTGTTTTACAACTACAGTCAAAAGCCAGTCCTCCCCTTTCATCCTCCTCTTCTTCTGTAGAACTACATCTCTTCCTCCATTTGGACCTGGAACAGTAGGAATCTCACCAGTATTATATAGTCATCACCAATCCACTAATAATCCCTTTTAAGGGATTGTTGATCATAATATCACCCACCTCCAACTCACAATGTTGATGTTCACCATTATGTCCTACACTTCTAAACACTGTGTCCTCAATTCTCAAAGTTGGAAGTTTGATCTGTTATTGTCCATCATCTCCTGCCTTTTAACTCTTCCTATCCTGGATAGTTATTTCTCCCAGTTCCATCCTGTTAGGTTAAACTTTGCTGATATTTCTGTATTCTCATTCATTTACACAATGTACTTTGACCATTCACTTTTCTCAGGATAATAAACACCTGTACATATTGCTATTATTCTGAATTCCCACGTATAGACTTTCTTAGTTTGACATATTTTTATTTACTCTGTATCTAACATTTGTCAGATGTTCTTCGATAACTTTCAAGGCATTCATAGATATTTTAGGTTTTATATTAGTACTTTTTATAAATGAATTTCTCAGATTTTCCATTCCTTTCTTCCTTTGCAGCCTTTTCTACATCAAGCCAAACATAACATACAACATTTAAAAAGCATATGATTTTTCCTATGAGATGCAACAGAGTCTTGGTCTAACAGGACCATACTCTCCTTTTACAGACCGTTCAAATCTATTAAGCAGCCAAAAGAAACATAGAAGTTGATCATTTTCTAATTTCACTATGGGTTTTAGTTATCCAATTCCAGTTTAAAAGCATGCTTATTTTACACCAATTTTACTTCCAGCAGCTAAGTCAGCTGCCTTAATCAGTAAATATTAACTTTACATTATAAGGTCAGCAGCTTCATTAAGACTTGGATTTTCTATTAATCATGAAGTCTGTAATCAATGATATGGTCTCTGCTCAAACTAAGCACTTTTATTATTTACTTACAGTTCTTCTATATTTCATAACATAAGTCGTCTTCCCTAAACCTCTCAGTTATTCCACCTGGGTAGACTACACTATTCCTCTCTCCAGTACTGCTTTCTATTAGGGTATTTCCCCTATAGCATCCCCCCCCCCCACACCTACACACACACGGAATTAATTAAAAAATCTATTTAACAGTTCAAGGCACATTTGCATTTTTTTTCAACTGGACAAGAATAGAAATCAGTGTGTCTAAAACCCAGCAATGATCATTAATATTAGCTTTTTCACATCTTGTCTTATATAGTAAATAACTAAATATTGATATTTCAGTGTGAAAACCATATAGCAGTCTATACTCAGACTATGAAGTGCATGCTGGAAATCTGAAGTGCAGAAATTCCATTTGCAACATTTCAAAGCAAGTTAACTTTAAGAAAAATTTCTCTAAGCTTTGCAATAAAAAGGAAGACTTTCAATGCTAAAATAACATCCTAGCTCTCGTAGAGGAATATTATAATTGCAAGCCATGCTTTGTCATTGATTGCTGATATCTGCAGTCAAAATACAGGCATAGCATCTTACACATCCACCCTGCTAATGACCTTTTGTAGACTATGCATTAAATAGCTTGTTCATTTATGCTCCCAATTTGCACGACATGCCCTTAAGAAAACATTTCTTGCTGCAGGGCAATGATAACGCTGTAAAACCCCCTACAGCGCAAACAAAAACAAAAAAGAAACAGTGCTTGTTTTCAACTTAATCAGGTTCTGGGACATGAGAAAAATTCAGGGAACTCTGAAGCATTCTGCATATATTTCTGTCTGATGGTTATGAAATTACACTAATGAATACTTATGAAACATTCCCAGCTGTGTGTTCTTACAATTTAACCTTACTTAAAAAAAAACATGTATTTGCTTATACTCATCCGGAAAGTATTATTTAAAAAAATACATTTTAACCACAAACACACACAAAACATGCAGCAGACAAAGCTGGAATTTGATGACCTAGTGATAGCCTTTTGTTCTTGTGAAAGGGAATATACAAAATATTCCAATGTAGTATTCCTTGTCCACAATATGTTTAGGATGGATAGTATAACACAGAAGATGCACAGATCCAGAAACCAAATAAGGCACATTAAAGAGAGTGAATTTCAAATAGAAAATGAATATGTTACAAACTCATCACTAAGTTATCTGAAACAGTTAAACAAATTAACACAGTTTACAGATTATGCAACATCAAATGGCACAATGAATACAAAAAATAGTGGAAAGAGAAGTACATCATAGAGACAATGGTGGCAGAATGGTGGTGTAAAGAACACTGGGTCATTGATAGCACAGGATATAAGCAATCACAAGAGGCTATGTTTTACAAGAATCCGTTTATGTACTCTGTGAAGAAAATGCAACCTATAATCACTGTTAAAACCACTCTTTCAATTTATTACACAGGTCCTGGTCCAAAAGTATGAATTCCCCCCTTTGTAAGACATAGATGCATGCCCTATTCCTATCATCCTCTTTTTTCTCCCCAAGACCACACATTAAGTGTAATCAACCTGTCCACACGGTCATATACACTGGGTTCTTAAATCACTTGCCATTCTGTCTTGAGTTGCCCCTATAGGCCTATAATCCCTCCTCACAGTAAGCAGTAGATACAACACTAAACATGGGGGGGTACTCTACCGAAGTAGGACTAATGCAGTGGTACAGTTCTAGGCACTAAACATGGGGGGGGGGGGCTACTCTGCCTGAGTAATACTAATGTAGTGGTAGGGTTCTAGAACACACAAGATAAAAAGGAAAAAACAACAGCAGACCAGGTGACTGACTGGTGTCTATCTATCATCATATTGTGTATCACAAGTTAAACACTATAACCAGTAAATACTTTTTTCAAACCAGTGTATAAACTTGCCAGATAAAAAGCAGCTTAGCAAATTAATGTAAAATGTACACAGAAATATAGAGAACTACATTTACATTGGGCATAGGTCCTAACATAGCACATATCATGATCTGGCACCTAGTACATTAAAAAGTGTGTTATTTTTTAACTTGACCTAGCTGTCAAAGAACAGTCATCATAGCTTGGTAGATCTTAGCATTAAGATGCCTATACTACATGACAGGTGTTGCTGAAATGCATACATTGCACAATAACAAGAAGAATAAATGTAACTTTACAACCAGGTACAGGGAAACTCAAAAGGTACCACTTTTTATTCAATGAATTTAGAAGCACTAAATTTTAGACACTAGTGTTCAAAGGCCGGAAGGCAGACTTGAAATATTCAGATGCTGGTCTTATGATTGTACTGTAATAGTCACGGTTGTGGAATTCTGGTCACATGCAGTAAATGTTTGATACATCTTTATAATATCCTTTAAAGGTTATTAAAGGATTTTTCTTCTGTTACCACCTATGGATCCAATACAGATGTCTTAAAATTATGCATCTGTTAGCCATGGGACCTTACCCAATTTTGATTGTTTGTGCATTCTGCAAAGATTTAAATGTCATTTCACAGGGATGCATGTGTTTTTACAAAACACAAATGCTCAAGACGTTTCAAAATTGTCTGCATTCCAATCTGAATTTGCAAATCAAAACACAAACATACATTCTGCCAAAAAAAAACCAAACAAAACACTATTTCCATTGTTGTTGTCTTGTTTTAAGGCATATTGAATGCACACAGCTTTAATGAGTGTAAACCCAGGTACATGGGATGGGATTACGGGGGGGGTGGGGGGCGATGATGGACGTCCCCCTGTATAAGTACTAACTTTGAACAAATGTCTGTACATGATCTTGCAATCATAAAAGTATATACCCGAGCAAACATGAATAACTGTCCCTGATTACATAACATAGAATTACCACAAAGTGAAAGAAAATATGATGACAGTGGTATAAAGGGAAAAACAGGAAAGCAAGTTAAATGTCCTTATCTTCATCATTGCATATACTATTTTTGAATTGCTGGTGAAGTAATGTTTTCTGAACTTTTTTATTTTTAGGTTATGGCTGAAAATGTTCTAGTAATATAAATTAATTTACCAGTTAATAAATAAACAAGATAACAAACCTATAGCTCTGAGGAAAGTTATACTTCTAGCAGCCATATAAGAAAAAAAAAGCTCAGACATTTGATATTAGATTGGTTTCAGGATTGTCTGATAAACATAACTTTCAGATTAGACATCAGCAGCCTTGAAACTGTTAACATAGAGTAGGTTAATATGCATAGCATCCAATATTGTGTTCACAAGTATACGATTAGCAGCATATTGTGAAGAACAATAACCTTCCATGCAGGATTCCATTTAATCATTCTTGGTCATAGCCTCAAGCCATTCCAGTTTTCCTACCATCTGCCTTTTATGATGCTAAGTAAAATGCCATATTGAAGTACAAACACAGCACATATCAACA
The DNA here is from genome assembly GCF_019279795.1 of Protopterus annectens. Taxonomy (NCBI): domain Eukaryota; kingdom Metazoa; phylum Chordata; order Ceratodontiformes; family Protopteridae; genus Protopterus; species Protopterus annectens. The sequence continues at coordinate 140,653,902 of NC_056749.1, read as the reverse complement.
CTTCCCAGTCACATTTTCCAATCCTCTGGCACTTCCATGATGGCATGTTATCTGCTGAAGATCTCCATCATGGGTGTCTCAACATTTGAACATTATGGTTGTACATCACGTCTAAAGGGAGGCTATTAGGAATTACATATCTTATTCTTATAATTAAATGCATCCTAGGCTAGAAAATCACTAGATGACAGACAGAGACCAACAGCAACTGCATATGTGACTAATATGAGCAAAGCTGCTGGCTGACAAATTTATTTCCAGTTTTACAACAGCACCCCCCCCCCCCGGCCAGCCCCAGCAAATATCACAAATGCAATCAAACAACCCCCCCCCCCCAACTATCACCAGGGAGCAAGTCCTAGATACAACATCTAAGGTCAAAAATGCTGCATTGATGGGCAGTAATGAATAATAAGGACATCTAAAAACCTTACGACACTGGATCCAACCAAGTTTGGTTTCATCAAGGACAGATCATGCCTACTTACCAAGGAGAGATAATGCCTACTTAAGCGGGTGGGCGACTTTGAGAAGGTCACCGATTAAGGAGGTCAAAATGGTGCATAATACCACATCTGATGCAATATTCCACTCAGGCATTGTAAGTAAACTAATGGAAATGAACATAAACCTCTAAGCTACATGCTGGATAGCCAAATGGGTCTCAGATAGGACCCAGGAAGTTAGGATAGGGGAGATCACCTCCACAAAGAAGCTGATTACTAGAAAATTCACTACTGGGTCTTCCCATTTTGTACATCTATTTCTCTGAGCAGATGAATGCAAACTAGGAGCAGTGATAGAATCCCCCTAAGACACTAACATCATACAGGTAGGACTAACACAGACAAATGATTGGTGCCAAAGCCACCACATAAAACTCTGTGCATCGAATGCAGAATAGTACTGTTTGGGAAGTCAGCCACCACAATAAATTACCTTATTGATAACACAGTAGTTAGGGATTTGCTCATCCTGCCAGCTCCGTGTAGGTGGCTCCATTTATAATTAGTTCTGCACTCATCTTTCAGCTACCTTTGAGGTTTCAGACATTGCTAAAGAAATCCCTGTGGTTATCCTTTGCCTGGGAGGCTATCTTTACCTCATCAGACATACTTAGTAGCATGAAGTCTATCTTACAATAGTTTGGAAATGTTGCATGGTTAGCTGGGGTCAAAGAACTGATTTTATTAAAAATTAGGCAGATCTGTGGTCTTACCAGAGAGGACACTACACCTGGGGAAGGGGCACAGCTTTCTCCCATGTTTGTGACTACCCATATGAGTATGTTTGCACCATAGTGGGTGTCTGGACTATCTGGTCCAAGGTGTTTGTGTTTACAAAGTCCAGGAATCTCTGTGCCTGTATGTACAGGATCAAGTTAAGTATCCCAGTTTACAGTGGTGTAGTTGAACTCATCCATGAATATGGAACTAGGTTGACTGGTGAGGGCCTGCAGTATGTCCAAGTATGAGTTATGTGGTTCTTGGGTCATAGAGGGTGACCTATAGCTTTCAAGGATATATGGGACTTTACGTATGAAAATCTGGATAAGAAGAAGCTCCAGCAAGTCGACAAGTTTTACATCAGGTGACTTTGTTGTAGATATAGACCGAAATGACTCCACTTTTGGTCCCTGCTTGTGCAGCAGCTGGTCTGAATGTGTCCCTACATTGCCAGGTGCTCTCCACAGCTTTAAACAAGGTCTCACTAACTGGACAGATGTCCACATTCTCCAGGATGTGTACAGCCTGGAAGGACGGGAGTTTCATGTTTAAGCTTCTAGCACTGAGTAGTAATACCTTTAGATTGTACTGGGCTGGTTTTGCTGTGCTGGAAAATTTGCCAGCTTGTCATTGTCTAAAAAGGCAATCTGAGGGAGTATGATGTTTCATCGAATATTTGGAAGCCTAGAGAGGACAAGTGCTGATCATCCTAGATATATATATATATATATATATACATACATACAAAGTATTTTATGGGTTAGAACACACTGTGTATGGGCGAGTTAATGTGTGAGTTCTAACCAGCTGAGAGCTCGTAATGCAGAGCAATGATGATGTGGCAAGGTTAGTTACATATCTAGCTATCTTACTGTAGCACTACTCCAGCTGTGACTTGAGAAAGATCCAGATTTTAGTGAAAATAGGGGAGCCATAGAGAAGAAAGACTAAAAGATAAGAGTTAGCTAAGGTGATTCTACTAGGAGGTGTAAGGAGATGTTTTACTCTATATAGCAGACTTAGCTTTTAATGATTTTTATATAGATTTGTACGTGAGAATCAAACTAAGCTGTCACCTATGGTGAGTCCAAGCAATTTGACATGGGCAACTACTTCAACTATATCTGAACTTGTACAGTGTCTATATAGGGCATTTATAGACAACTACCTCTGGGAATGTTTGGGGTTATCAAAAAGTACTAGAGAATCATAAGGCAATCTATGTAGAAGATTCTACAGGAATGAGAAGTGTACTAATTGGTTCAAAGACGGAGAGCTGATGCATGGAACAGACTACCAAATTACATTAAAGCAACTACTAGTTTAGAGATTTTTAAAAACAGCCTGGACACTTATTATGGGAACAAGTGTTTTGGTACATTAGCAAGCTAGAAGGGCATTAATGCCTGTGCTTGAAATAGTTGTATGTATGCATGTATATTTTTAGAGGGGTAATGTGGATGCTACTTTTGGTACTGGCATGGGACTTATGAAAAAAACAGTTGTAGTTTAGCCTTTCTGGGATTAAGTAAAAGCTGGTTTTGATGTAGCCACAACTTGACTGAGTTGAAGGCATCTTGCGTCATGGGTTGTAGTTATGGGCTGTCAAAAGAGCAAATGAGAGTTGTCTCATCTGCATAATGAATAAGCTAGCTTGCTGAGATGAGGTATATAGGTTATTGATGAAAATGTTAAAAGGCAGTGGATCAAAAATAGAGCCTTGAGGAATACCTGTTTTAACTAGTTGAAAAAGAGAGAAAGAAAAGAGCCATTTGACCTACCAATATTTTTCAGACAGGTCGTTGTAGAACCTTAGAAGAGTTGGTTTGGGAAAGCCAAAAATTTGAGAGAGAAGTTTCTCATATGACACTGTGTCAAAGGCTGCTGGAAAAACAGAAGGGATAAAAGCTTTTCTTGATCTCTAGCCTTACTAATGGTGTTGGAAAAATTGAGGAATGCTGTAGTGGTGCTATGGCCAGGATGGAAACCACTTTGTGTTGGGGTTGAGATCATTTTGTAAGTACTGAAGGAGAAGCGTATGACTACACTTTTCCAGGATCAGAGAAAGGAACAGGGTGGCAAATTGCCCTAAAGTTGACATTTCAAAAGAGTTGTTCTTTTATGGAGGGGAATAGTAAATATTTTTTCAAAAGAGAAGGAATATGGGAGTCTTAAATAGATCTGTTCATGAGAACTGAGACTGGGTATGCAGTACAGTCAGTAGTGAGCGTTAGGTACTCAGCAGGAAGATTATCAGCAGAAGGAGAACAGGGATTCACTTTCTGTACTAGCTTTCTAACACATGAAGTGAAAATGGGTTGGAGATTAAAGGCAACGCCATAAGGGCTTGTAGAGTTTTGTGATTGATTAAAGAATGGGGCAGAGCTGGAGATAACAGAGGTAGCTGTTTCTGAAGGGGATAAGTCCAGGTAAGGGTGTGATGAGGAAGAAGAGCCAGGTTGAGGAATTTCATTACTGAGCTCCAGAATTTCTTTGGAATTTTTATCTTTTGTGTGCGACTCTCTTCTGGTTCTATATAATAATTGATTTGTCTAGGTAAATCTGCTTCTTGGTGAGATTACGCAACTATTTGTATAGATGTAAGTTTTGAGGGGGTTTTATCTTTGTACCTAGGTGTTCCTGCTTTGCCATGCTTTTGCATGAGAATTCTAGTTGAATTAGACAGCCAGGGGGGTTGAGTAGGTTTTATTTTTTAAATACCCTTGCCTCTACCAGAAATAAAAGTAGTCATGAATATATCATTGAATTTGTTAATGGCTTCATTTGAGGGTAGGGTTTTGAGTGTAGACCAGTTAAAGGATTTTAGTTAATTATTGTGAGAGTCAACATGAAAGTGAGAAAGATTTTGAGTAGTTATATACTGATGTTCTTTTAGTTGGTGGTGATTTCTCTATTGGCAGATACAGGGTGATGATCACTAACAGAATCAGGCAGCACCACTGAGTTAGCATATTTGCTAGGGTGAGAGGCAAGACTCCAGTAGAGGACAGAATTTTTATGATTTGATTTGCTAAGTCAAGTAAAAGCAGCGATTAGCTGTTTGAACCCATACAAGTTGAGACTAATTGTTGGGGTGTTAGATATCACAGATCATCAGTCAATGTTAATATTGCTTAAGATAATGGTTTCAGTAGTAACATTTACAGTCAAGAAAGAATTTCTTCTAATAGGATATTATCTGGTGGCATGTAGAGGGCAACTATATACAGCTTCTTATGTTTACTAACATTGAGAAGAGAGAAGATCTGCAGTTTGAAAGCTTGCTATGTTTGTTCTGAAGGGTTATAAAGTTAGACAGTTACTGTATACTATTGCGATGTCCCCCCATTTTTGTGTAGCATGTCATGTTGAATTATACCGTATCCAGAGGAAAGAATTTCAAAAACTTTTATATGGTGTTTCAGCCATGTTTCGGTAATGACAGTAATATCTTGTAAGTACTGAAGAAGCCATGCTTGCAGGTTCTGTAACTTGGTTTAGAATACTATGAATAATAATGGAGGTTCAGGAGAAGTCTTACGGGTTGTACAGGAGTTAGGGGAAGACAAGGATGGAATGGATAAGGCAGAGGGGCTGGGGCTCGAATAAATGCCACAACAAAGAGTGATTTTACTGAAGAGTGGATTGGGGTTAGTTAGTTTTTTTTTTCTTTTTTAATAAAGTTTATTAATTTATTCCAAGTTATGTCAATGTGAACTGAATAGCTAGATGTTTGTATGTGAGAAGGTGAACTGGTTGGGCATTAAATAAATTTCAGGAAACAGATATAAAGGAGGGTTGAGCCTGAGTACAGCTAGGGTGAGTGAATGTGAAGAAGAACAAATAAGGTGACATAAAATGGGTAGCAGAGATGTGAAGACACAAGTATAACGTGGTAGTAGGTAGAGGACGATGGAGCAGTTAAGGGGAGATTACAGATGAATAAAAATGAAAAGATGCTAAAGGAGGAAGGTAAGGGGAAAAAATATGAGGGAAGAATTGGTTTGCTAGCAATTCCAAGCAGGGTGGTCCTTTACTACAGGGATGGAGAAAGGTAAGATTTTAATAAAGCATAGTCAGAGAAACGTAGACTAAATAAGGGTGTTTTAACGTGAAATTATGAATTAGAGCAAGTATTAAAAAGAGAAAAATTAAGTAAGTGATATGTTTAATAAAAAGTCTGATAGCATTAGATTTTTAGTCAATATTATAGAAGGATGAATAATATTGAAGCAGAGCTTCCTGAGAAGGAATATGTAAAGATTGTAAAAGGGGAAAAGGAGAATAGTGTAACGTTATAACAATAGAGAAGTAAACTAAAAAAGATAGGAGAGAAGAATAAGTGTGAAGAGAAGGGGACATAAGATTGTAAAGGGTTTGGGGGAATGTTATCAGATGATGAGGTAGTAGCAGGGATCGGTTAGGTTAGTAGGAAAAGGAGGGGATAAGAATGAGAAAGGGAGGGATATGTGCAGTATATATTCCGATAATGAATGGGTGGATGCGAAATGAAGGCAGGGTAGGGGAGAGTAACAAGGATGAATGTAGAGGCTTGGAACCCCTCACAGACGGAAGCATTAGCCCAAGAAAAACAATTGGTGACAATGGAGGTAAGGGATTGTTTAAACAGCAGTGTGAGTGCTTTTGTTAATATGAGTAACTCAGCAGGACAGAGGAGCACAGAAAGTTTAAAAACAAGTTGTACATGGGTCAGAAAGTCATACATATCAAGATATAATGTAATTCAGGCTTCTTAAAGCCATCAGCACATGGTGTCCATTTCCTTTAGGAGTAGCACTGGCCACAAAGCAAAATAGTAAGTTCAGAATTTATGCTCCATTAAACAGAAATATAAGCACAAGCCAGTAGAAGAAGGATTTCATTTAGGCAAGTTCCTTCAACTGATCTACACAATATCAAAGGTACCCCATCTTTTCATGAACAGATCACAAAGGTACCCCATCTTTTCATGAACAGATCGACTCTATTGCTTATACAAATAACTGTTTGTGAGCTTCAAATGTTAGATTGACTTACAAACCTAGCTTTCATAAGCAAGGGCCCTTAACCTTAGAGACTGGGTGAAAAAGTTTAACACGTGTGGCATAAGGAAAGGATGGCATCTGGTGTTTGAAATGCCACTGGATAAATGTATGATGATTGCAAAATATTACCCATTGTGCAGTAGTGAACCCATTCTGTTGATCATTTGGTCTAGATGGGAGGACTGTGATAAGCTTCCCAAATCCCTGTTTTACTAAAGTTTCGAAAATTGCTTGATCAGCATATAGTACAGTATTAAAGTCTGCATTGTAAAAGCTGGATGCACTAAAACAAGGAGACTGCCAGTTTAATCCTATCCAGGATCATGCAGAAGCTGAAACATACTAAGGCATGAGGTGCAAGACAAAACCTTTTCCTGGGCATTCTTTGCCCCTCTCCCAGTTTAACTGTAGAGTATTAAGCTTCCCTAAATCAGACTTGATCCTATTTATTCTTCCATGGATGGGGAGGGAAGCCATAGCTATGGTGGGGGGGGGGGGGGGAGACATCATTCAATCAGCTGCAAAAGATTGCTTTTTTCCTTACCAGCATCTTGGCCCTAATCTCACCCCAGATGATGGAAACAAGGGACCTGCATCACTGTGGGGCCCACAATGTCTTCCTCATGTGCAGATGTTCTCATATATATCCACTCTGAAGGCTAGGCATGGTTGGGAAATCTAACACCTGCACCCAGGATGCATTGTTTGCATCCTAATCCCTCAGTCAATGGGAATAGTGCTTTCTGTGGTCAGTTTCACCACCCCCATGATGGGCATACCCTTCCTGTCTTTCTGACGGTCACCTGAACCGATAATTGAACCCAAGTCTTTTGAGCCACAGTCAAGATTTTATTTCTAATTGCTCCTGTAGATGGCTACAAGGTAGACACACAAAGTACAGTTGTGTACACTTACCATAAATGTAGATGTTCAAATGTATTCACTGTTACAGTCATCACATTTGGGTTATCTGCTTGCAGTAGCCCTCAGTTGGCCTGATTATCAAAGTCTTGGGTCCTGTGTCGGTTGCTGTCTCATCTTCCATGACGTCAGCGGTATTAAATCATGTAGCTGATGCCCAGATGTCAGGTGCCTTCCTAATGGGAAACAATTTATATATATATATATATATATATATATATATATATATATATACACAAGGTTATACCGCCAACAAAAAAGCAAATACACCAAAAAGAAAAGGAATAGTGGTATAGCCAAAAAAAGTTACGGGGCTGGAGGGAGGATAACCAGGACTGCAACAGTGAATGCACTCGAACATCTACATTTATGGTAGGTGTACACAACTGTACTATGTTCTTGTTTCACTGCTGCAGTCATCACATTTGGGTAGACTGCCAAAGCTAAGGCTGGGAGGAGGAATTTAAATAGCATTAGGACCAGCTATAAGGCCCTGCAAGACTGCAGTAGCAAAACCAGCTCTGGATTTAGAGAAAATTGGCAAATGGTAATGCTTGGTGAAAGTATGTACAGAACTCCAGGTAGCAGCTTCTAGGATGTCCCTGGTAGGGACACCTTTGAGAAAGGCTGTAGAAGTAGATGCAGCCCTGGTAGAAAGTGGCCTTATCCCCTGTGGGATAGGTTTCCCATGGTGCTTATAGCAGAAATAAATGCAGTGGCCTATCCATTTAGAAATGGTTTGCTTTGAAATGGCCTTCCCCTCTGCACCTGCAGCAAATGCCACCAGCAGCTGCTCAGATTTCCTGAGAGGTTTAGTCCTGTCTAAGTAATATCTAAGTCGTCTGTGCACATCTAAGGAGTGCAGTATATGCTCCCCTTTGTTCTGTGGATTACAAAAGAAGGCTGTCAAATGAATGGACTGATTAAGAGCCACACTGGATACTGCCTTGGGCATGAAGGAGGGATTGGTCCTGAGGGGCACCCTGTCCACATGAAAGACAATGAAAGGCTTCACTGCCATAAGGACCTGTAATTCAGACACCCTTCTTGCTGAAGTGATGGCTAAAAGGAAGGCTGTTTTCCAAGAAAGGAATTTCAACTCTGCACTTGCAGCTGGCTCAAAAGGAGGCAGAGTGAGTTTTTCCAATACAAAGTTAAGGTTCCAGGCTGGAGTTGGGGCTCTCCTAGGTGGTCTTAAGTTCTTGGCCCCTCTGAGGAACTGCTTGAGCAGTGGATGAGAGAAGAGGGGTGGTATTATGTTGTAATGAGCTGAAATTGCTGAGGCATGAATTTTGATGGAGGCAAAGGAAAGACCCTTGTGAAGCATCTCAGTTAAGTATTGAAGAATCTGAGGTAAAGTGGGTGCTGCTGTGCCCATCCCCTTTGCTTGGTTCCAGGAACAGAATCTTTTCCATTTTTCAGCATAAGATTTTCTAGTACTAGGCCTCCTTGCCTCTACAATGACATCCAATACTTGTTTACTGAGGGCTGGTAATGGAGAGCTCAGGTAATTAGCCAGGCTGCCAGGTTGGGGGTTTGAAGATGAGGGTGCAGAATCTGGCCCTCCTGCTGGGACAGCAGGGTAGGGATCTGGGGCAGGTACCATGGATCCAGCAGTGCCACACTGCACAAGAGGGGGTACCAGTGTTGGCGTGGCCAGCCTGGTGCAATCAGTATCATCCTTGGTTTGTCCTGTTTGATCTTTAGTAGTACCTTGGTGAGAAGTGGCAGAGGAGGAAAGGCATAAACTGATAGATTTTTCCAGGTGAAGGACAGGGCATCCACTTTCCAAGCTTGTTTGTGGGGAGTCCTTGTGCAGAATTTGTCCAATTGGTAGTTCTGGGGGGAGGCAAACAGGTCTATGTGTGGGCTCACCCATTTGTTTATCAACATGTTGAATGTCTTTGGATACAGTTTCCACTCATGTGGGTCCATGAGATTTCTGCTTATATTGTCTGCCAGTGTGTTTAGGTTTCTGGGCAGGAATTGAGCCTGTAGGTGCACTTGGTAGCTCAAGGCTGTGTTCCACAGAGCCATGGCTAGTCTGCAGAGAGGGTATGACTGGGTTTCCCCCTGCTTGTTTATGCACCACATAACAGTGGTGTTGTCCGTCTTTACTATTAATTGTCCTGGAAGAATGTGGTCCTTGAAGGATGTCAGAGCATTCTGTACAGCTAACATTTCTTTTTGATTGATATGCAGGTGCATTTGACTTTGGTTCCATTTGCCCTGAATGCACTTCCCTGCCAAGTGAGCCCCCCATGCATAGTCTGATGCATCTGTTGTTAGGGTTTGGGCAGCAGGGGGTAGAGTGAATGGCAGCCCCTTGTTTTGGTGGCAGGCCTCTGCTCACCAAAGGAATTCTAGCTATAGGCAAGGTATGATAGAAATCATTGCTTCTAGATCCTGAGAATGTTGACACCATAGGCTTTTTAGACACTACTGTAGTTTCCTCATATGCAGTCTTGCATATGGAATTACTAGAATGCAGGCGGCCATGAACCTCAATGCTTGTAGTATTTGCCTTGTGGAGAGCAGGTTCTTTGTGGCCACTAGTTTGAAGTAAGTTGTCAAAAGAATGTGTTTCTCTGGCATAAGGAAAGCCATCTGGGAAGTTGTGTTTAAGCTTGCTCCCAGGAATACAATTTGTTGACAGGGTACCAGATGTGACCTTCTTTTCGTTTACAGTGTACCCCAGACAAGTTAGCACCTTTTGTACAAATGCCAGATGATTCAAAAGTATGTCCTGGCTTTCTGCCTGAATTAGACAATCGTCCAGGCATGGGTATATTTGAATTTTTCTTTGCCTGCAAAATGCAATGACAGGCGCTAGGCACTTTGTGAATACCCTAGGCAGTAGATAAGCCAAAGGGCAGTGCAGAGAACTGAAAGTGCGCATGTAGCCTGCTTTGAAGAGTAGGTACCTTCTGCAAGATTCCCTGATTGGGATGTGCAGGTAGGCTTCCTTTAAATCCAGTGTTGCCAACCAGGCTTCTTTGCCTAGCATAGGAAGTAGCTGGTGAAGAGTTAGCATCTTGAATTTTGGAATCACCAAAAAAGTGTTTAACGTAGAAAGGTCCAGAATAGGACGCCATGAATTGCCTTTTCTGGGTACCAGGAAAAGTCTTGAATAAAAACCTTGTCCCTTTTCCTCTTCTGGTACAGTTTGAATAGCCTTTATGCTTAAGAGGGAGAGTATTTGCTTTTGAGCCTCTGCCCATTGATTTGGGAGTAGATCTGGCCAACTGTTTGGGGTTGGTAACGTGTGGAAGTGAAATCTGTATCTTTGGGAAACTATACTTAAAACCCATTTGTCCTGGGTAATAGTTCCCAGTTTTTGGCCTGCAGAACAATCTTTCCCCCTAAAGGAGCAGTCAGTTGAGAAGTGCTTGGAAGTTTTAAAGTCAAGTCAATGAGACAGCTTTCCATGGGGGGAGTCTTACTACTCCCTGATTTGGAAGCGGAAACCTCCCACTGCTTAGTCTTGTGCGTAAACTGGGACTGAAACCTGGGGCTTCTGCTGGTTCTGGGTTTTGGTTGAGAAGGTCTGGAAGAGGCATGAAAGGACCAATTCTTAGAGGGCCAATGCCTACTAAATCTTGGAGGCTGAACTTGTTGGAAATCTTTAACAGTTTGCATAGATTTAGCTTTTTTCTCAATCTTTTTAAGAACTTCTTCTGCTTTGTTGCCAAACAGGCGGTCCTGATTTAAGGGAGCATCCAACAATTTAGCTTTAACATGATCTGGCAAAGACTGTTCCGTAAGCCAAGCATGCCTTCTAAGTACAGACCCAGTGACAGCAGCCCTGCGAGAGGCCTCTAATGAATCAAACCCACATTGCAAAGTATGTTTTCCAACCTGTTCAACAAAATGCATTAAATCCTGTAAATCTTTACTTTCAGCACAGTCAGGAATCAACATCATTTTCTGTTTAAGCAATCCAGTAATATGTTGTTGATACTTTAACATATGAAACTGACAGTTTAAGACCCTAATGGCCAAGGTTGCAGTAGTGTATACCTTCTTACCCCATCTATCCAGTGCCCTGGAGTCTCTATCAGAAGGGGTAGGATTTTTGGCAGTAGTAGCCTTAATGCCCTTGGGTCCCTCTGAAATAGTCTCAGGATCCACAGTAGGATTTTTGAAAAGGAACTTGTGAGAATCAGGAACCATGTAATATCTATCAGGTTTTCTGGGAGCAGGAGGCAAAGAATCAGGGGCCAAACTAGATTCCGAAAAGGCATCAACAATGTCTAGTACAGGAGGGATAGCTAAAGGCCAGTGTTGAGGCAGGAGTAAGAAGTCCCTAAGCCTCTTTTTTGAATCAGAGTAATCCTGGCTTTCCCGGCGGAAATGCTCCCTAAGAGTATGCAAGGTTTCACCAATTGAGAAATCCTCTGGAGGGGAAGCAGAGGGAATAGAGTCCTCTGCATCAGAATCCTCATAAGCAGATAAGGGTAAATCCAAGTCATCATAAGAAACAGAAATTTCAGAATCCTGGTCAGAAGATTCATAAGCAAATTCAGTCCTAGGTCTCTTAGAAGGGGATGGTTGGCTTCCCCTGATTAAAGTTATAAGGTCTTCAGCCATTCTTATCATTTGTTTTTTAGGCACAGAGGCCTGAGCATGTGGCCTGGGTGTCGGTTTTCTAGGCATGGTTCAAGCTTTAGGCCTTAAAGAAGAAGGTGGCATCGGATTAATATGCAAGTCCATAGGCCTGAATACACCCTCAAAATCCGGTGCCTGCACAGTGACTCCAGACCCATCCAAGGTAGAGACAACCGCAGGTTCCATAGTTGAAGCAACTCGTGGCATACCAGACTCCGAATGGGACTCAGGAGAGGCCTGTGAATCAGAAGTTGCAGGTATCAAAGGCTGTGAAAGTGCCTCACTGAGTACCGGCGAACTGGTGACTGCCTTAGGAGAAGCATCGTCAGCAGCTTTGGACCTAGGCAGCCTGTCTCTGTTTTTATCTTTGCGCTTTTTCGGAATGCCGGTAGTCGGATGGCTTACCGACATATCTGGATAATTGAACCGAGAACTGAAATATTCAGAAGCGTAAATATACCGACAATGGATAGTTCATTGGTTAAATAAGGCACAAAACCAACAGCGAGGTATGTCGTGGTCAGGGCCTAGGCAAGGAATACAGTACGAATGAAAATCTTTATGAGGTATTTGCTTTCCACAAGAAATGCAATTATTAACTTTTGCTGACATCGGTAAAGAGCAAGAAAAAGTTTCCCCAACGGGATACTCAGCTTTAGTTGAAGACTTCAGTTCTGAAACTCGAAAACGAAAATTTCAGGAGTCGGCTGACTGGCACTTGCGAACTGCTTCTGCTTCGGGCACCGCACGGCAAGAAAGACTGATGTAATGGCGTCGGCTGCATGCTTTATACCCCTGACAACCTGACATCATGGAAGATGAGACAGCAATCGACACAGGACCCAAGACTTTGATAATTAGGCCGAATGAGGGCTACTGCAAGCAGATAACCCAAATGTGATGACTGCAAAAATGAAACACGAAGAACATCTTCTGAATGGGGAACACATTCATGCATTCACACACACACACACACACACACACACACACACACACACACACACACACACACACACACACACACACACACACACACACACACACACACACACACACACACACACACACAATTAATTATAGGTAATTTTGGGAAATGCCATATCATCTAAGTATACTTTTCATGTGAGCTAAAACCATTGCATCTGGCAAAACTTGCATGAACAAAGAACAGACATGCACATTTCAATCAAAGCACTCCAACCATGGGCTGATGGGAGAAAATGAGGAGCTGTGAGGCAGCAAAACTAACCTTCTGCACACCAACTGTTTCATTTCACTTTTCATATGCGAGTGTATAACACTGAGAACAGAAACATTAAAACTTTTCTTCCCAGAAGAATGCTTTTTGACCTCTTGCAGCTGCACCTGACCATAAAACTTTCTCCCTAGTCACTTCAATGACTTGTTTGTTCCCATAGGAGGAGAGCCTTATGGCCTGTTTGATCAATTCCAAGGCCATAGGAGGTGAGCCTTATGGCCCATTTGTCACTTCCAAGCAGGAGTTCAGCAGCGGAAGCTGAATCAACATCCTTGGTGAAATCGGAAGGGGGGGGGGTTGTGCTCAACCCCTTTTATTCCTCTTGTGTTACCACCTGGCTTAGGTCATGCAAACATCACAAGTCAATCCCAGGTCATCTAAGATGTGATTAAGGCTCTATGCTTCAACACTACAAAGCCAACAGAGGAATGATTTGCTGCAGATTCATCTAGCAGAACTGCTCCATGGCATTTTGGGTATTTGAAAGGAGCATACAATTAGTGACTTTACATGCCTGTACTTTAATGAATAAAGTCAACTGTAAACATTGCTAAGCTGAAAAAGGCTAATGAATCTGAGGGGGAAAAAAAGCAGAAAAGTAAACGATGTAAGCTCCAGATCCAGGCTGCAAACTACTTAGTGTAACATGAAAGGACTACATCTAAAACAGAGTACAATGAACCTACAGAGGTCAGCATACTAAACAAAATATTTAAAGTGCTCATGATTAGCATTAAGTTAGTTTTCAAATAAAAAGTCCCTTTGCAACATTGTGGATTCTGTTACTCTAAATAACCAACAATCAACTCCAAAACAGAGTCATTCAGGCACTGGCTTAAGGATGTTTTGCTGCAAGAATGCCACATTATTTAGAGAGAGACAATTAAAGGTCTAAACTCTGCATGTACCCTGGTGCCTCACCTACAGAAACTTAACTGAAGTAAGTGTCTTCCTAGCTGAATTTTACAAACTGCTTAAATAACTAGGCATCCACTGCAAAGGGATCCAGATGCAAGGCCATGGTCGTCTGACACTTTTGCAAACAAATGATGATTAAGTAACTCAAAAACCTAACTTATATGAAATGTTTATTCCTGCGATACTTTTTTTCTGGCAAATGTTGCAGTGTCAAAGAAACGATTTTAGAGCAGAAATTTTGTAGAACTACAGCCAAATGTGTGTCATTTTTACATATTATAACCCTGGCCCAGACTAGGAAGAATGCTGACCTGGCCCTTGCAAAATAAGAGTTTCAACAATTCCTAGAAGAGAGCATCCGCCTGTAAAGTTTATCTGCAGAATTTAACCGTGAAAGTGTACGTGTGTTAGTGTGTTCATTCCAAATAACACAACTAATAACACAACTGTTAGCGAAAACAGAATCAGTCTTGTTGGCGGATTTAAAAGAAGTATCACAACAGGGTGGAAATGGTTCAAAGGTGCAACAAGGGTCGCAATGTGTCTGAAAAAAATGACATCTGCAATACCTCTCCATTTCTTTTATACGACTGTTGGACAAAAGGACTACAGTGGATATAAAAAAGTTTACAAACCCCTGTTAAAATGCCAGGTTTTTGTGATATAAAAAGATGCGACCACAATAAATCATTTCAAAATTTTTCCCACCTTTAATATGACCTATAACCTATAAAATTCAACTGAAAAATAAAGAAATTTGTTAGGGGAAAAATATAAAAAATGTACAATACGCTGGTTGCATAAGTATGCACACCCTTAAACTAATATTTTGTTGTGTTTGCACACCTTTAAACTAATACTTTGTTGAAGCACCTTTTGACCTTTTTATTTAATTACAGCATTCAGCCTTCTTGGGTACACACCTGCCATCAATTAAACAGACTCTGATTAACCCCAAATAAAGTTCAGCTGTCCTAGTAGGATTTTCCTGACATTTACTCAGTTGCCTGCTACAGCAAAAGCCAAGGTTCGCAGAGAGCTTACAAAGCATCAAAGGGATCTCATTGTTGAAAGGTATCGGTCAGAAGGGTACAAAAAAATTTCCACAGCATTGGATATACCATCCAACACGATGAAGTGGAGAAAATATGGGACAACAGTGATGTTGCAAAGAACTGGATGTCCCTCCAAAACTGATGAAAAGACAAGATGAAAACTGGTCAGGAAGGCTGCCAAGAGATCTACAGCAACACTGAAGGAGCTGCAGGAATTTCTGGCAAGTACTGGTTGTGTACTACATGTGACAACAATCTCCTGAATTCTCCGTATGTCTAGACTATGGGATAGGGTTACAAGACGGAAGCCTTTTCTTACACAGAAAAACATCCAGGCCCGACTAAAATTTGCAAAAAAATACATCAAGTCTCCCAAAAGCATGTGGGGAAAATGTGTTATGGTCTGATGAGCCCAAGGTTGAACTTTTTGGCCACAATTCCAAAAGGTACGTTTGGAGCAAAAAACACTTAGCATCACCAAAAGAACACCACCCCCACGGTGAAGCATGGTGGTGGCAGTATCATGCTTTAGAGGTGTTTTTCTTCAGCTGGAACTGGGGCTTTAGTCAAGGTAGAGGGAATCAGTACCAAATACCAGTCACTTTTGTCCCACAACCTTCAGGCATCTGCTAGAAATCTGAAGATGAAGAGGAATTGCACCTTTCAACACGACAATGAACCCAAACATGCATCCAAATCAACAAAAGAATGGCTTCACCAGAAGAAAATTAAAGTAATGGAGCAGCCCAGCCACAGCCCAGACCTAAATCCAATAGAAAATCTGTGGGGTTATCTGAAGAGGGCTGTGCACAAGAGATGCCCTCGCAATCTGATAGATTTAGAGCACTTTTTCAAGGAATAGTGGGCAAATATTGCCAAGTCAAGATGTGCCATGCTGATAGACTCCTAACCAAGAAGACTGAATGCTGTAATTAAATCAAAAGATGCTTTAACAAAGTATTAGTTTAAGGGTGTGCACACACAACAAAGTATTAGTTTAAGGGTGTGCACATTTATGCAACTAGTGTATTGTACATTATTTCTTGTATTTTCCCCTAACAGATTTGTTTGTTTTTCAATTGAAATGTACAGGTTATAGGTCACACTAAAGGTGAGAAAAGTTTTGAATTTATTTATTGTGGTCTCATTTTTTATATCACAAAAAACTGGCATTTTAACAGGGGTGTGTAAACTTTTTATATCCACTGTAGCTGCCTAATGGAGCAACAATGCATAATAGGCTTTGAGTATTTCAAATGTGGTACAGAGGGTGCTTCACTATAGAACTAACATTTTCCTGCACAATGCTGTTACAAGAAGATGGTGGATCTAAGCTGACAAATGTCTATAACTGAATCTTCTAGGGAATCTTGCCAGCAGATTTTTCATTCTTTGAGCAACTTCCATCAGCAGAGGGAGGCCTTCAGCCAGGTATCCTCAGCACTTCTGCAACAGGAGGTGGTTCTTTGGTGGTTAATGTTGACACCAACAGGAAGCGAGTAAGAACTCCTTCATTCTCTGCTGCTGAGGCAAGAGATAAACCCTGAGAGAACCTGTCAAACTAGAATAAATATAGGGTCTATATTAGAAGACCGACTGTTTAGGTTATCGAACACCTAAACATCGATCTTCTAATATCGAAAGCAAAAAACGGCGAACGGACGATTTAATGCAGGGAAAGATTTCCCTTGGCCATTCACCAGAGTTTGCTATTTCCCTACTGTTGTGCGATCTCGGAGTTGGTATATTTAGTTAGGGGGGTGTGGGGGCACAGCCCCCCACTTAATTTATATGTAAAGTAATGTTTTTTTGTGTTGTAGCCGAGGGACGTGTTTCCCTGGGACATTCGACATTGTGCAGTTCGATATTAGAAGATCGATGTTTAGGTGTTTGATCACCTAAACATTCGGTTTTCTAATATAGACCCTAAAGTTGACCCTTGTCTGGTAAGGGATAATTTGGGTTCAGTGGCAAATACTAATGAATTTGCTCTAGAAGATCTGAAGTTAAAGAGGAATCCAATGTAATAACCTGTGTTATATCAACTATCTCAACTGGTACTTTTTTTTCCTTTTAGAATGAGCCCCAAGCAGAATGACCATACATGCAGGAGCCTGGTACGCTTTGAAATATGACCCTGATAAAGCTTGTTCTACCTTTAGTTGAATGTTTAAGCTGCAAGGGTTTGTAAAAGTGTGTGCTCTACACCTAATATTTGGTTCTTTTTGGCTTCCCACAGCTGACTATCAGCTAACACTAAATCTTCTCATTCACCGGGCCTACTGGACCCGCCTTATCTTCCACAGGTTAATCCTGAACCAAGTCCAATGTCGATGAGGAAATCAAGAATCCTGAGGGCAGCATTAAACTGCTGTCAGGGAATGTCCTTAATTTGTGCTCTAACTTTTCCTCTCTTCTTGTCCATACCCATGACATTTTTGGGACATCATCCTGCTACCATGATGACAACCAATATGATGCCACCTTGAGACAACAGGTCCCCAGCTTCCAATGGCGATCTACCACGAAGTGTGCTCAAGTACACTTTCTCACTCCTAAGATGGGACAGATTGGCTGTAGTTTTACAGGCTGATCTTTTTCCATGCAAGTTATTACCAGAGGCTATGGTTTCTACCCCCATGCTAAAGGCATCTGGATAGGTGAAATGGTAACACTCAAAATGGTCACTAGGTGCACATTCTCCCAAGCCAGTGCTTCAGACACTTGAGCCATTAACAGAACTTGGGTTACCAGAGTAATAGTCAGGGCTGTATATCTCTACGCCTTGGTGCTGGCTGGCAAATATTAATCTTGCATACACCTTTTGCTGATCCACTCTGAAACAAAGATTATGCTAAAATACCCCAAATCAAATATGACTTCACTTGTCCCTGCAATGAAATTTGTCATTTGTTACTATAATAACATTCAGTTAGACAACCAAATGTCCAGAAGGGAGCTGCTCATGCTAAGCAATGTCTGAGAGGTTTAATATCAAAAGTGTGTCTCCCAGCTAGGACTTGGTGTAGGGTGATAAAACTAACTATTGCCCAGGCAACCCAGTTTCAAGTAGTAGCTTGGGCTTCTGAGGTGCTGTCAGGGAGGGAAGAGCATCCGTCTAAAAAGTCACAGTAGGGATGTATAATCAGGAGGACGAGCATTCATCTAAAAAATCCCTGTGGGGATATATGGTCCACAGAGCAGGATAGCCCTCAGATGTAACAGACGGACACCAAGGGGTAGGTCATAAATTTAAAAAAAAATAGGAGGAGTCCACAGCCTCACGTCCACACAAACTTGCCCTTAGATTCCACAGTGGCCTTAGCACACAAATAGTCTGGGGACAGTAGGAAAGGCTGGTAAGACCTGGCAACAGACAGGGCAATGGGATAGCCAGAAAATGTCACAGAAGGGGAACCAAAACAAAAAATCCCTCTCCCCTTTTGGTCCCGTCTGGGAAATCATCTGGCACAGAGAAATGCTCCCATTACAGATGAAGAGTAAATGCTCTTGTACTCGTCATGTCAAAGAGTTACTCAGACAGTCGCAGCTGAAAGTGCTTTAACCAAGAAAGGTAGCTAACATGAAGGAAACTTAATGGGTTCCAATACCATAAGTCTGAAAGGGGGAGAAGAAATAAGTCAAGAACATTTCTGGATGCAGCACTTTAACTCACAGATCTCTAAATGCACAGTGCCTGTTAGAATGTTTTTTTTTTTTCTAAATTGAGGTGGAAAAAAATAATTGCACCTCTCCTTGAAAATCTAAAACAGCTGAAAGATGAATTCTATACAAGAGTATTTCAAGCTCTGAGAATTCAATGTAACTACCCATAAACCTATAGAAAAATGCCCATAACAGCATGCACACCAAATAAGATTACTAAATAATATGAATATACTTAATTTGTATACAAAATAAATAAAAAAAAAAAAGATTAAGCAAGATAACAATCAGTAATTAAAGTGCCAAAACTTTAAATGGTACCAAGTTTTTAAAAACAAAGTATATTTAAAAGAAAAAGGATAACAAAAGTTAAGTGATTCCCTGGTTACAGCTACTGCCCCAAATCAAAAACTGGAAGTCAGAAAAAGGCCTTTTCTTAAATGATGCCTTTACAGAATCCTTACAATGGTTTACAAGGAACAAAACATTCGCAAATTGATTTGATGAAGATTTTATGCTTGTAACAAGAAGATGAATTATTTAAACTGGCATATAAGAAAGTACAGTCAAGAAGTGGAATTATTTAAGTTGACATACAGGAAGTACAGTTGTACATGTTAACTTACCATAACAGAAGATGTTTAAATGGACCAGTTACCATAGCCATAAAAACACAGTTGTGTAAGTAAACTTACAGTAATAGTAGATTTTCGAATGAACACTGCTGTAGTAACCTTATAGGTTTCATAGGTAGGTAAACTAGGCTATTGGCCCTAGGGCCTATATAAGCCTAGCCAAAAAGGTACCCTGGCTTTCGCCACCCAAGAAAATTATTTTCCTGTGCCCCTGTCGAGCAGAGCCACAGAAGTGATCCCCGGGGTGAATTTCCTATCTCCTATCCAGTCATCAAGACTTTTCTTGAAGAGTGCTAATGAGAAGCTTTGTTTGATACAGATAAGTAGTTTGTTCCAGAGTATGGGAAGTCTCTGAGACAGGAATCTATCCCTCCAGCATGTTCTGTTTATTGTGATGACAAGGTTTAGGTCCCTAGAGCATGTAACTCGGAGGGATTGGGATTTCTTTTAGTAAAGCATGTCCAACAACTCTGGGTTTGACATAGCTTTGTATGTTAGGCAGATAT
The DNA here is from genome assembly GCF_019279795.1 of Protopterus annectens. Taxonomy (NCBI): domain Eukaryota; kingdom Metazoa; phylum Chordata; order Ceratodontiformes; family Protopteridae; genus Protopterus; species Protopterus annectens. The sequence goes on along the minus strand of NC_056749.1, from coordinate 140,634,064 downwards.
TGCCTCTGAGGAGGCGATATGCAACGGAGTAAAGCTGGAGTTTTTTTTAGACGGTCTGCATAGGGCATCTGTTTGAGGCCAGTAATCCTCTATATGAACTACATCCTGCCAAAGATCTAACAGCTGGCCAGCTTTCAAAGCTTCAGGGATCTTTCAACACTCAAACCATTAGGCAGCTGAGCTGCCTACAAACACAGGTGTGAGCACCAAGCCGCTACAAACACAGGTGTGAGCACCAAGCACTTCAGAACTTTCATGCCAACTGAGAGAGTGTGGCTGACCCTAAGAGCACAAAGCTTAGAGTAAAAATATACACAAACATACACATCCTGGCACAATGATAAAAGCAAAAAGGGGAGGGAGGGAGCAGCTACAGTAGCAGTGATCATTCAAATGCCTACTCTTATGGTACGTTTCTGTAAACAACTATTTTATGTTCATCATACTGATCACTGCTGCAGTAGCGGTAGTTATATGGGTAGACTGCCCTAGCTTACCCCATGTGAGAGGTGGAAGGGACAGAGTCCAGGAGCCCCCGGAAAATGGTTCTAGCAAAGCCTGATCTATGCTTCGAGAAGGAATCAAGGTTGTAGTGCTTTGTAAAAGTATGTACAGAGAACTAATTTGCTGCTTCTACAATACTTCAAGAATCTTATCCTTTCCAAAAACCCATAGATGAAGCCAAGGCTCTGGTACAATGGGTCTTGACCATGCCTGGAATAGTTTTGTTCTGGTGAGAACAACAAAAGTAGACTGAGGCAACCATTTGGAAATAGTCTGTCTTGACACAAGTTGCTTCTTCTTACGTTTACAAGAAAAACAAATGATCTGAAGATCTGAAATATTTTTTCTGTCAACACACTATCCAAGTTGTTTGTGAACATGTACGGTATGTAGTATCTTTTCTCAATCAGTTTTAGGCTCAGGAAAGAAAACGGGGATGGATAACTTGGCTTAAAGTAAATTTGGATATCACTTTAGGTATACACCAAGGATTAGTTCTAAAAGAATGACACTGGGTTGACTCACCATAAGAGCCTGTAACTCAGATAGTCTTCTTGCAGAGGTCAGAGCCATCAGTAAAACAGCTTTTCAAGTTAAAAAATTCAAATCAACTAAATGAAGTAATTCAAATGGAGCAAACGCTAGCTTCTCTAAAACAAATTTAAGATCCCAATGAAGGGCTACAAGCTTTCTCAGAAGCCTCTTATGTAGAACCCCTTTCAAAAACACTGTGACATGGGAATGCCTTGAAAAAGGGGGATCCAACGGCTGAAAAGCATGATAAATGAACCTTGACAGAGGAATACAAAAGGCCATAGAAACAGGGAACAGCAAGGCCTGAATGGGTAATGCTTGCATTGTTGGCACCAACTAGAAAACCTTTTCCATTTACTAATATATGATTTTGTAGGAGCAGGCTTTCTTCTTCCATTAGTACCAGTTGCACATCCTCAGAAAACAGGAACCCAAAAGGTATTAAAACGCTATCAGTCAAGAAGTCAGTTGTAATTGTTTGGGGTCAGGATGTATCAAATACCCTTACTCTTGTTTGATATTCAGCTAAATATGATTTTCCTTGTAGTAGGCTTACTAGCAGTTTAATACCTGCTACACATCCTCTAAAAAGGTAACCTAAAAGTTAAAAATATTTTGCAGGAGGTTATTTTGTAGGCTAAGGTAAATTATGAATTATTTGTCCTGCACAAGAGCTCTGGGAGGAAGTTATTTATTTATTTTTTAAACTGCCCCTATTCAGATGAGTGAGAAAGGAGAACCAATGTTGTCTGAACCAAAACGGAAAATAAAAACAAGCATCTTTGATAAACCCATCTTTTTTTTATTTTTTTTTTTTTACACCACATATATTCCTTTATACAACTATCAATTCAAAATTATACAAATTGATCAATTTCTGTCTTTGTTTAAACGTCACTCCTCCACCAAGACATTATTCTACATGTATTGTGTCTACAACTTCCATTTTTTCTATGAAATTTGCTCCTACCCTTTTCTAAACATCCCACTTACAGTTTTTATATCTATGTTACAATATTCACTACTTCAACTATAACTTGTTTAGAATTTCCATTTTCTAGTAATTGCTTTTGTGGCAGCTACCAGAATTAAATATAACAAGGTCTTACTATGTTCTAGGCAATTGAGATCATATATGGAACTCAAAAATAATTTCCTTAGTTACAGTCATTTGTTTATCCAATATTTCTGACATAGTACTGTTTAGGGAATTTCTAAAATGGGCCAACGCATTACACTCCCAAAACATATGGTCACTGTTACCACTTTCTTCCCCATGACACCTCCAACATTTGCCATCCACCAGAGGAAACATTCTTTGGAGTCTGCTTGTCATATAAAAATACTTATGAAAACATTTCCAATCAAAAATCCTAAATCTAGACTTTGTTTCATATTTGTGAGCCATACATATGCTCTGTTTCCTTGTGAATTGCTTAGCCAGTCCCCCTTCAAAATATTTATTAACCTCCCCTGATTGAGTTCTACACTTATTGTACATTATTTTTTATACCCCACTAATCATCCCTTTTTTTGACAGCTGCTTCTGTTCTAGATTCAGCTAAAAACTGGACCAGTGCTAGTCTTTCACTTAGGATTTCTTTTTTCTTTGCCTATACTCTGACACCTACTACTGATAGGCAAGACAATCTCTAGCCAGTAGTCCAAATATATTCTTGGTGTCTTCTCGCTCTATTACCTTTCCCTCTCTGCTTATTTCCTCCCAGTACCTTGATTGTTTGTTTGTGTTTTTCGGCTTTTCACAGTTAGGGGTCGCAACAGCGGAACTCCGGTCCGCTAATGATTGGTAGTTGATTTTTACGTGCCGAGTTACCAGCCCTGACGCACAACCTTCAACGAAGGTACGCCCATTCATGCATATCTCCATGCAGAGGATGCTCTAGCTGAGAATCGAACCGGACAGCGTCTTACTGTAAGGCGACAGCACTACCGCAGCATCACCACCGTGGATTCCTCCCAGTACCTTGATACTTTTGCCATTTTTTCAGGTAAATTCCAGCCTTCTCTTACCTACTTTCTGTAACCCTGCTTGCAGTCATCCCTAGAAGCAGAATCTACTTTCTCCATGGTCATGCTGGCTTAGTTCTTAGAAATACTTTCTGCTACTTTATGAATATAATATTCTGTATGGCTGTTAATTTCCTTAAGGATTTGAATCCAAAATCAGAGTCTCTCCTTACTTCTTGAATCCCCTCCACCTGCTTCATCATCATCCCTTTCCACTTTTTATATTATAGCTTTCTGCTCATATATATATATATATATATATATATATATATATATATATATATATATACACACACACACGCCTTAACTGTGTGGCTCTAAAATATTCCTTCAAATCAAGTAATCCTAAAACACCTTGTACTATTGGAAGGATCAGCTTATCCCACTTGACCCTTGTCCTCTTCTCCGCCCAATAAAAATCCTTCACAACTTTAATGACTGTCCACACCTTCTCCTCTGGTTTATAAAAATATGCCTGACCTATATACAAAATTAAAGGGACTAAAAACATTTTCATTGTTTATAACTTGCAGTCCACATCCATAAAAAGCTTTCAGTTTCTCATTTTTTGTATTATCTTTTGTAGTGTCTTCTAACATATCCTTAGCTGCATTTATCAAGCCCGCATAAATATGGGTATTGCTGAAACAATTCATTTGTGAGCACAGCCTTTGTTTTCTCATCATTAATTTTATATCCTGAAAAAGGGCGGCCACGGTGGTGCAGTGGTTAGCATTGTCACCTCAGAGCAAGATGTTCTCTGGTTCGATCCTCGGCTGGGGTGCCTTCTGTGCGGAGTCTGTATGTCCTCCCTGTGGTCACATGGGTTTCCTCCGGGTGCTCCGGTTTCCTCCCACTTCCCAAAGACATGCTGCAGGTGAATTGGACACTCTAAATTGGCCCTAGATGTGAGTGCATATGTGTGTGTGTCTTCTGGGGAAGGTTGGGCATCGGGTTGGCAACTCAGCACTGTAAAACTCCACTGCCAATCATGAGCGGACAGGTGATCCACTGTGGCAACCCCTAACCGGGAAAAGCTGAAAGAAGAATTTTATATCCTGAAAAGACTTGAAAGCATCTCAAAATGTTCTACTATACTAAGACTTCCTTTTCTGATTTTTATCAGATACACAATAATACCACCTGCAAATAAAGACCACTTTTTTCAATACCATACCAAATATAACTTTAAACTTCTGAGTCCCTTATTTTCTTTGCCAATGGCTCTAAATATAATGTAAGTAACAAACAGGAAAGCGGACCCCCCTGCCTTGTTCCTCTATTCAGACACAAATAATCAGAAAGGAACCATCCCAAAGTAATATTTTGCCTCTGATCCCTCATATAACCTCCTAATTAACCTTAATATTGTATTAGGAAATACAAACATTTCCATTGCCCTACTTGTAAAATCCCAGCCTACTTTGTTGGATGCTTTCTTTGCATCGAGACCCACCAACTACAGTGGTATTTTCCTATATTCTTCTTCCCTCTAGACAATCATTCTTTGCCATACTTTTAGCTACTGTCAGCATAAACATTTTATAAACACGATTTAAAACTGTACTGACCGCCTAAAAAAAAAACTCCACCTATACTCTGTCATATATAGTCTACTCAGAGGCGATCTCTGCTTAACATACAAGGCCATGTCAAACCCAGAGCTGTTGGATATGCTACACTTAAAAGACATCCCAATCCCTCAGAGATGCATGCTCCAGGGATCTAAACCTTGTCATCACAATGAAAAAAACATGCTGGAGGGAAAGGTTCCTCATCGAGACTCCTCAGACTCTGGAATAGACTGCCCATACATCTCAAGCAGATTGTCTCTTTGGCCCTCTTCAAAAGGAACCTTGATGATTGGATGGGAGATGGGAAATTCACCCAGGGGATCATGTCAGTCACCCTGCTAGACAGGAGTCCAGGGAAGTAAATACTGTGGGAAGAAATAGCCAGGGAATTGTTATGACTAGGCTTGTATAGGCCCTAGGGCAGATAGCCTAGTACCAACTTACGAACCTATAACTGGACTTGTAGAAATCTAGGTGTGATGAGTCTTTACAGTCTTTAGGTATTGCAGCCACCACAACTTTCTTAAAGGATGGTGGTGCTTCCCCTCCTTTTAAAATACTGTTAAACAAAACATTCCAGATCTTTATAACTTTTTTCCCCTCCCAATTTCCAAAGTTCCTCAAGAATACCATCTACATGACCATTTTTATCCTAATTCCTCCTGTCTTAACTGTTAATTGTTGAGCTTCATCTACCTCTAACTATAGCATACCCAAGTCTTCATAAACATTTCCATTTGTGCTTTTTCTTGATTTCCACAATCCTCTGCTTTATACAAATTTTAACAAAATATCCAAAATATTTCTAATACTTCCACAGGATCTCTGGTCATTTTTCTTGTTATAAGCTCCCTAAGTTTAGGAGGGACCTATTCTACTCTCTTGCCAAAGTCACTGTGCGAAAAGTTTTTGTGCTCTGGAATAATTATCAAAAACAACTGTTTAACAGCAGTCTTTCTAAACTCATGCATATTATCCAAATACTTTCCATTTTTCTGTTTAGCACTCTATATTTGTGCCTTTTCTTATTCTGTGACTACTACTGCATTCTTTACTGACAGAATGTATGTGGCCATCAGAGATATTGTCATTTCCCACTAAATCATGGTTAGTTTGCACAAAGGGTATAACTTTGTTCCCCCTTGTTTGTTTACATACTACATCTCTGTGTTGTGGTGTGTTACCACTAGTAGGTCCAGTGGTTCACAGCTGGATTAGAACTTTGATAGTTATTACAGCAATCATCTCCTTGAGATTTATTTGCTTACTCCAGAAATGAGGGTCCCACATGCCCTGAACACTGATGCACTGAGAAACTGTATCCCATGCAAAGTTAAGAGCAGCTGCCATGACTGACTGACGGAGGAGCAAGACCCACACCTCTGCATCTCCAAATATGCTACTTCTATGACTGATGAACCTTGGAGGCAAGAGGCAAAAGACCTTGCCCGTGCACTTCAGTGATTTCACTCTTAACATTACAAATATGTTCAATGATTTGGGAGTTGATAAATAAGAAATCATCAATGTAAAACTGCATATTTCTCTTCTCACTCCTTGCTTTGCCCTTTTTGTACTACTTATACACTAGAGACTTCAGGCTTCTCCAAGGGCAGCTCCCTGATACTCCTGTCCTCAAAGGTTGCCATACAGCGGCAGTATGCTAGTTTGACGTTCCCTTTTAAGAGAAGCCCATAAAAAAGGGAGGCCTCCAATTGTTCCATGAGTTGCTTCTCTTGCTTCATTCCATTGTGCACCTCTGAGTGGGAAGCAGCCAGGTGAGAAGCCATCTGACTTCACCTTTAGTAGTGGTCTTCTTGTTGACTGCATCATTCCACTGATGTGGTGGGTCTACATAAATCAAGCTGTATGTGGTGGCACCATGAGGAAAACGCCCTAATCCATGGAGTGGCATATTCTTCCTTACCTGTCTCTTAGTTGAAACAATGATTCTGTTACCATGGTCCCAGTATCACCTCCAGAGCTCGTGGTACAGTGACACCCCCTGACACACACCCATACATTCCTCACAAAAGTGGAGAGCAGGCAAAGGTTCATCACTCTTCTTCCATCCTCTGACAACTCCTTCCTAAACTACTAGTCAAAAGTTCCTCTATGCCAATGATGCCGGCTTCTGTGTTGGTTATATTTCCATCTGTGTCCCTCTTGGAAAGGTGCAATAAGTGCTGCGCTTGAACAAGACACCCTTGGGAACACAGTTTGTACTTGGCTAGGCTTGTAAGGGCCTTGGGACCATTAGCCTCATATCCTCCTATGATCTAAGTATAAACTTAAATGTACTGCTGAGATACACACCTTGAGATTGAAACATCTCAGAGGAAGAATAAGGCAGCATTTATTTTTGAATTGACTGCTCTTTCCTAAAGTTGGAACATTCTCTCAGTGACATTAATAAAGTGGGTGTGAGGAATGCTTTTCACAACTGCACACAATGGGGTCCTTAGTTTGAGGACACATATTTAGTTTTTTTTGCGCACTCAAATAGTTTAAACAAATATTGTTTTGCTATTCTTAACATGCATATGTGTTTATAACAGTACACTTTTAATGTATAGTAGTGGACCCTGTCTGTGTAATCCATTTATTACTGTAGCAGGTCTGTGAAAAATAATTCTGAATAATGGAAAATTTGAAGCAAATGCAGATGCTCTGAGTGGCCAGTACAGCATGTACCACAATTTCACAGAAATAGTATCTTACACAGCTGTAGCACTTAGGACAAGCTACATATCTGAGATGGTACATGCACATTGTTTTATGTTGGCTGACCTCTCTAGAGGCCCTCAAAGGCAAGCAAGAGGCAAACATTTGAGCCAGAAACCCACAATGGAAACCTGACCGTTAACTTGCCTATTAAATAAGGCAAAATGTATTAAGTACAGTAACATGCTTTCCACTCTAGCATTCTATCCATTTTCCCATAATGCACTGTTTTCAGGTCTCCAGGAAACAGAAATTAGTGTAAGCAATTTTCCCTTTTAAAAGACCAGAGGTACCAAGAATTATTCTGAATGTTCTGATGAAAATCCTGAAGTACAGTGCTAATGCACACAGTGGAAGTTTGAAGGAGAAACAGTTGTTTTTTCATGCAACAATACACCCTTATTTTCTAAAGCAGTCACCTTGGAAAAACCTTCTCTAGGGAGCACTGAATGTCTCTAGAGACTAAATATTACCTGAATGGCAAGAATCATAATGCATTCACAAAAGGCATTCAATTTCTCTAAAATGCACAATGTGTAACATGGTGACCCACTTCAAAAGATGTCATAAGAAATTAAATATAGAGAGAATTCTTTCTTCTTTTTTACTTTGGCTGCGCAATACAAAAAACCTATAACATAAAAAAGCTTAGGATAAAACTTCTTGTCCGAAACTAACTAGGACAACTTCTTGTCCGAAACTAACAAAACAGGCTACAAATATCTCTGATCTGTAACATTTCATTTGCTGTGATATGCGATCTTGAAGCCCATGGCAGTTACCAAAATTGTGTGTTCCACCTTCAAACTGCTATGACAAGAAAGTATGCATGGAATAAGCCACTTATTTGATGCAAAAAAAATCAGCTATGAAATATAGCATTTTCAGGACATGAGGAGAGTCCAACGTCTGTCTGCATTCTTCTGAACAGCAGACATTCCCTCATGGGGGTGAGGGCCCAAAAAGAAAGTAAAGCTCAATACAAGACCTGACCTCTAGGGAGTCTTTGGAAGAGACCATGGCTAGTAGCATTATTCCATGGACAATAAACTCTGCTGATGCACCATTTTCAACACAATGGACACATGGGCTGCTCTAAGCCCAAAGTCATTTAAAGGATTCTACAACCAAAAATCATTTTTCCACCTCTTTAATTCAAGCTCAGGAATGCTGCATATGAAAAACTAATAAAACTGACTAAGTATCCCAGCTGTAGTTTGTCGTTTGCAGTCTCTGTGTACACCTTTCTGGACGTCTGTAAAATCTCACCATTTCCTTTGAATACCTTTTATAATATCCTCATTTTCTCATGATCACTTTCAAATATTTTCAGTTGGATGGGGGAGGTGAATAGACATGTCATGCCTTCAATCGCAACAAAGCTAATTAAGTCACAGCTTTCAAATTCATAAAGGGTCATTAAGTAAAGAATGTACAGAAACACTGCCAAGTTTCTAAATGTGAATGTTCATTCACAGATGATTACAAAAGCAATGAAAAATAAAAGAGGTTTAACAACAAGCAAGTCATACAGAAGTTTATATATATATATATATATATATATATATATATATATATATATGTGTATATGTATATATATATATTTTATATATATATATGTATATATATATATATATATATATATATATATATACGTACATACACACACACATACATATATATATACACACACACAAAACACACATACCCATATCTATATCTACCTATATCTATTCTATATATATATATATATATATATATATATATTCTATATATATATATATATTCTATATATATATATATATATATATATATATATATATATATATATATATATATTCTATATATATATATATATATATATATATATATATATATATTCTATATATATATATATATATATATATTCTATATATATATATACACACACACACATACCAACCTCAAGATCATACCACATGTTCAGGCACTTCAATGTTGTGCCATTATGGTGTTTTCTGAACAATGTGATGAACGTCAGTATTATATTATAAGCAATTGATGTTATAACATAGATCCATCTCTCTCTCACTATATAGAAATATATATATATATATATATATATATATATATATATACACACACAAAGACACACACACACACATATATATATATATATAAACTTCTGTATGACTTGCTTGTTGTTAAACCTCTATTTTATTTTTCATTGCTTTTGTAATCATCTGTGAATGAACATTCACATTTAGAAACTTAGCAGTGTTTCTGTACATTCTTTACTATATATATATTCTTTACTATATTTTATATATATATATAAAATATAGATTACATAGATAAAGTGTGTGTGTGTAGGTATGACTTACCTAGTCCCACTTCTTGTTGCATTACAAGGATGCAGTGTACCTTTTTTCAGTCCCCTTCCCTGTTTCTCTAAGTATTATGAAAGCCTCCCATAAAAATCACACATTTGTAATGACTGTTCTATAAAGCTGCATTATATATATTGTTGGAGTGGTTGTCTCTTACCAAGGGGAAAGGGTTCAGCATGAATTCCATAAACTATTATAATCATTAATTAGGGCTAGACAGGTGGTTGTTCTCAGATATCAGTGTAAGATGTCTTCAGAATATAAGCTCAGTAACTACAATGTGCACAGCCAGATTCTGCAAACATATGTTAACACTGCTAGCTTTATTTTCCTATATTTAGGAACAGATCTGAATTTTCTGTTAACACATGAGAGAAGTGCCCTGTTTTATGTGATCTCTATAAAAATAAAAAGCTGCAAACAGAAATTACACAATTCAAATAACCAACCAGAAAAACCTCAGATTAACTACTGGGGTATGACAGGCACTGAGTAGACAACCAGTGAAGAAAGCAAAACAAATTTAATGTGTTTGCTTGGAACAAATGCAGTGCCCACTGCCTTGTACAGACCATTAAGTGGGGAATGAAATGTCAGACACTTCCACTGAAAGATGACACTGGCACAGCTTTGTGAACAGAAAAGCAGGTTTTACTAAATAAGACTGTCTGATACTAAAAGCCAAGGCAGGGCAGACTGCTAAAACAGTTAGATGCTGTATCAGAAGGGCTCCAGATAAGAAAGAGCTAATTGTACATGGTAATGAGCACAAATTAGTTTTTTTTAAATCCATCATTAAGAATGTAATGAAATGCCCATTTTATCTGTTTATTTTTCATGAAAACTATATTACATACCTAGTAACATAAAAAGACAAAAAAAAAAAAAAACAAAAACAAAACATTGAGAGCATTTTTTTCTGTAAAATTCTTAAGCTAGTCTCAAACTATAAAGATGTCGGAACCAGTCTGGATCATCTGGAACATTCCCAAGTAACTGGTTCACATGTAAGATCCCCGGAACAGCTCAATGATGCACATTAATCTGGTCAAGGTATACAGATAAAATGAACAAACTTCTGAATGAAGGAATGACATTAACTAAAGAAAGATACAATACCATAAAGGAAAATGTGCCTAATTTACTTCAACAACAGAATGGGGAGAAAAGCATTTCTGCTTAGGAAGCTTTTTATTTTCTTTGTATGTAAGTAGATTACATACATTAATCATTTTTTGAACTTAACTTGCTAACTATCACTTAACCGCTGCAAAATATTTAAGCTGCATGAAGATGGATGGCAAAGCTCTTGCCACATTATTGTTTGGTAAGTAAGTGCTCTAGGCTTGATATTTTTCACAACAATCATGGCATTTCACCTTCACAAAACAAATAAGCCATGTCAAGCTGATAATACACTTACATTTGAAAAACTATATTACTTCTATTAAACTGTCTTACAGTCTGTTTCAAAAGCTTATCACAGCAACATTTATCACAGTCCAGTGCCATCTCTCAAAAACAAATCAATCCATGAAATTATTTAAGAGACCTTCACACTGCCACTAGAGACCATGCTCTTCTTGGCAATCTTTCCATTTTTCTAACCAGATAATTTTCTATTATGCGGCACACTTTTACTCAATAAAGTCTGTATCCTGTTACATTACCTGGACTTGCAACTGCTGAATTTGTGTTTCTAGGTCTTTGATTTTCTCCTCTTGTTTCTGAAGCTTTGCTTGAGCATCTTGTCGGGCATTGAACTCTTCATCAAACTGCAAAGATGCCAATGGATTACAGTCACCCTACGTACTCCATTAAATGGTATCAGAAACTACTTTCAAATCAGCACAGATAAAGCAATACTTTAAGTGATATTTTAACACTCCCAAAACTTGTCACGATCATTAGTCAGACACCAAAAGCTAACTGCAGGTGTAAGGACAGAAGGAATATGGAGCTGTTATTCTAAACACATTGGGAGATGGAAATGATTAAACTATTCCAAGCAAAGCTGTTCAAAATTAATCTAAACTGCAAAATGCTGAAATAATGTCAGCACACACAGCATCTGATCATCATGTTTAACTGCAGCTAAATAAATAAGGCCACAATTCAAGAATTAAGGAGACTCGAACATTTCTACCACTAATGAAATTGTTAATGCACAAATCAAGTAATTCAGACAGAAGGCTTTTGCAGCTGCATTATCACAATAAATTCATGAAGTAGGCATATAGATACATAGCTGACACTATACGTAAATTGATTTTACTGTCAAATATTGCATTTTTAAATAGTTCATGCTTTTATCAGCAGTTCATTTAATATTTTTCTGGGCTGAACCCAAAACAGGTCTGCTGGAATCAGTGTTCTACCCCACTTAACACATTTAAATAAATACGCAAAAAGCGGTGCATGTACGAATATATACCTAAACAAAATAAAGGAATTAACATAAAGCATAGCTGTTCATCATTTACTGCAAAGCAAATGCTGTCTGGTAAACAGTATGTTAATGGCTGCGACATTTTACAAAGGGTTAAATGTAAAACATCACACAAGTTTTCCCTCAAGAGGCGTCCCGTACTAAATAACTAAAACACTGTGAAAATTTGTCTCTGTTCATTTCAGAAGTAACTGTATGAGGCACCAACAACTAAGTACACTGGACTCCGTACATCAATATTGATTCTTGTAATACTGATACAGATCATGTAGTAATCCTGCCAAATATTGATCAAAACAACAGATCAATACACTGTCTCTGAGCTAAGGAAAAAGGCTTTCGATAGATGCCCTGCTCCTAGAATACCAATCACATATGATACGAATGACAGTGATGCATAGCCTTACCTTTTTAGAATATTCAGCTGCTTTTTGCTCGCTTTCTTCAACTTTTTCTTTGTTGACACACATATCTATTAGGATTGAAAAAAAATCTCAGTTCTGATATCACCTGCTTCACATAACACACATACAAAGCATTTTGATTGAATGCATTCCTTTCTATCTCTCTATTATTAAAAGTATGACTATGGGGTTTAAATTAATGATCTTTTTCAATGCTGATCCATTATCAGGAAGATGAACTGCACTCAGGCTCATCACATTTCATCAACCTGATAAATGCTTTATGGAAGCCATGCTTACTGCATATTAAACTGTTAGTATTTTAAGACTACTGTATAATTCAAATGTCATGGTTTCCAGCTAGATGAAAGGGCTTCTTACCTGGAGCCACCTTTTGTGTGTACCTCTATCTCAAACTGTGCGCAGCTCTGTCTCAAACTAGTAGAACAGACAGAATCCCAAAGGGACAACAAAAAGTATGGGTTTTCATAACTCCCCCTACCCATGATTAAACAGCCAAATCTGTATATAGTGTTGATGAAATTTAGTTATGACTAGAGAATGAAGAAACATAAGCCAGATCAGACAGGCAATACAGGCATGTTTCTTTCCTACAAACTATAATGTCTATAAAGGGACAGGGCAGAAAGAGAATGCTACCTGAATTAGCAATGCTCTTGCACAGTACCTCACCAGTTTATCTGAGAACAATCAGGTGAGACAGCAGAGAAAATTGTACTCTGTTAATGTCATCATCCATGAGAGTGTCTATGCTTCATCACTGGATGCCACCATATGCTTTCTTAACTGGAAAAGGTATCCATTTAAAAGTTCCTACTGACAACCACCTGAATGCATGTGATCCGTACCCATCAGGTACAGAAGATCATTGTGAAGGGTTAAGAAACTGGCATAATGGTTAAGGTGTTTACCTCACAAACACAAAGTGCAGGGTTTGATTCTCACATGAGGTAACTGGCTAGGCTTAAAATGACCCATATAGAGTAGTTATCTTAGTCCTAATCTATGAATCTATGAATAAATGTCTTTCAAATGCTGCTACACATAAGCACCAAAGAAACTGATGACAGAAGACTTGGCAGTATTTTAAAGGAGCATATATATTCCTGAAGTACATTAGTTAATGCATAAATCATCAAATAAAATAACTATATGTACCAGCCAGCCTTGAATCTGAGGTATCTTCTACACGACTGCCTTATTGGGACATGCAGGTATGCCTCTTTTAGGTCTAAAGTCACCAGCCAAGCATTCTTGCCCAGCATGGGCAGAAGCTGCTGCAAAGTCAGCATTTTGAATTTTGGAATGTCCAGGTACGTGTTCAAAATTGATAAATCCAGTATTGGCCACCAAGCCTTGTCTTTTTTGGGTACCAAGTACAGTCTTGAGTAAAAACTTTGTCCTTTTTCCTGTTCTGGTACTGTCTGAATGGCCCCCATATCCATGAGGGATGTAACCTGTTTCTGTGCCTCTGCCCATTGATTTTTTGGTAGATCTGGCCAATCATTTCCCATTGGCAGGGTGTGCAATTGGAATCTGTATCCCTGTGATACAATGTTTAGAACCCACTTGTTTCCTGGGTTATTAACTGCCAATTTTGAGCAAAAAGTGCTAATTTTCCCCCTATGGGTGCTGCCAAAAGATAAGTGCTTGGTGTAGGCAGAGGGAAGTCATTGGGATTGCTTTCTGTAGGTTTGCGCTTTATCTCCTCCAGATTTGTAGGTGGAAGCACCCCATTGCTTTGACCTGTATGAATCTTGCGCCTGGTATCTGGAACCCTTAAGGCATCTGGATTTGCCCCTTTGAGCTCTGACACAGGAAAGGACCAATTTTTTGTAGGCCAGTGTCTAATGAATCTTGGTGGCTGCACTTGAAAGAAGTCTTTAACAGTTTGCATAGACTTAGCTTTGTCTCCCATTTTCTTTAAAACCTCTTCTGCCTTAATACCAAACAGAATCATGCTGTAAAGGTGCGTCTAGCAATTTAGCTTTAACAAGATCAGGCAAATTTTGTTCCTTTAACCAGGCATGCCTCTTAATCATAGATCCAGTAACTGCGGCCCTGCAGGAGGCCTCTAAGGAATCAAAACCACATTGCAAAGTATGCTTTCCAACTTGTTCAGCTGCATGCCATAATTCCTGCAATTCTTTATTTTCTGCACATTCTGAAATCAACATAATTTTCTGTTTCAGCAATCCCATAACATGTTGTTGGTACTTAAGCATATGAAATTGACAGTTTAAGGCCCTGATTGCTAAGGTTGCAGATCTATAAACCTTTTTTCCCCATCTGTGCAGTGCCCTTGAATCTCTGTCAGAGAGGGTAGGATTTTTTGCTGTTGAGGCCTTAACTCCATTTGGACCCTGTGAAATAGTTTCAGGATCAGCAGCAGGGTTTCTAAATAAAAATTTATCTGAGTCAGGGACCCTGTAATATCTGTCAGGCTTACTGGGAGCCAGAGGTAAGGAGTCAGGAGTCGAGCTCGACTCCGAAAACACATCATCCACAATGTCTAAAACAGGTGGAATGGCTAAAGGCCTGTGCTGAGGGAGGAGGAGGAAATCCCGGAGCCTCTTTTTTGATTCTGAGAAGTCTTGACTCTCCCAGTGAAAATGATCCCTCAAAGTATGCAAGGTTTCTCCACATGAATAATCCTCAGGAGGAGATGCAGATGGAATAGACTCCTCAGCATCAGAATCCTCATAGGGAGGTATAGATAATTCCTGATCAGAAGAGGAATCAGAAGAAATAGAAACCTGATCCAAAGATTCATAATCAGTTTCTTGCCTAGGCCTCTTACCTGGAGGGGGATGGGAACCCCTGATCAAGGTAAATAAGGTCTTCAGCCATTTTGATCATCTTTTTTTTTAGGCACAGAGGCCTATGCACGTGACACTTTTTTTAGTTTTAGAAGTTGCTTTTGTCTTTGTTTTTGCAGCTGTTGTCGGTTTGATATACAAATGTTGAGGTCTGAATACACCCTCAGAAGCCGGTGCCTGCTCAGCGGCTCTGGACCCATCCGAGGGAGATACATACGTCGGTCCAAAACCTTGAGTATCTTGCGACATGCCGGACTCCACATGGGTGTCGGTAGAGGCCTGAGACTTGAAGGTAGTGGGTATCAGGGGCTGCGAAAGCGCCTCACTGAGTACCGGCGAACTGGCGACTGGCTTAGGAGAAGCTTATTCGTCAGTTTTGGATCTCGACTGCCTTTCTCTGTTCTTTTCTTTGCATTTTTTATGTACTCCGGTAGTCGGATTGCTATCTGACGACATTTCTGGGTAGTTAAATGTGTTTCCAAAATACTTTGATGCAAAAATATACCGATGCTTAATAGTGTGTTGGTTAAATCTAGCACAAACCAGGCACGTTGTGATCAGGGCCTAGACAAGGAATACAGTATAAATGGAAATCCTTATGAGGTATTTGCTTCCCACAAGTAATACAATTATTAACTTTTTCTGACATCGGTAAAAAGCAAGAAAAAAGTTTACCCAACGGGGTACTTAGCTTTAGTGAAGACTTTGGTTCTGAAACTCAAACTCGAATATTTCAGTAGTCGGCTGACTGGCCTTGCACCGCGCGACAAGAAAGTTTCTGGCTCAAAAGAAGTATGCTCTACAAAACTTGAACTGCCCGAGGAAAGGTGTGTACCTTGGGGGTAGGGGTTACATTCTGGAAGTTGGCTTACAGTTTTAAAAAGTGCTGACTATGCCCCAACATTCACCATTAACTTCAAGGCATTCTTGGTACTATGAGCATATAGCATTGAGCGGATGTTCAGAAGATGTACTTACAGTCTTTTCCAAGTTTCTGTTTTCTCGATGAATGTTTTGCTCATCATTAAAAATGCAATGTTTTAGATAACTTGTTGATTTTTAAGAAGTCAGATCACTTTCCATCATAATTATATATTCCTGTACATTATCCCTGCTGCATGCCGATATCAGAAAAATGGAATAATACAAAAACACCACATTCACAATTTAAAATACATAATGACTATTTGAAATCAAGCCTTTAGTTCATTGCACCTTCCTTTTATGGATATATAGCCTCAATTTGCCAATGATAACAGTAATTATTGATTAATTTTATATGCACATTTTTTTTCGATCTAGTATGAGTAGTATATAAAGCATGTTGATGAAAACACACAACAGGGCACTTTTACAGCAAAAAAAAAAGTGCAAGCTGTGTCTGTAGGAAGACAGTTTCACTTTGTAAATTAATAATAGTGATGTAGAAGAAGTTACTGAAGTGTGTAAAGACTTGGTTGCCCCTGCTGACACCTATTTAACCTCTTACTCAAGTTAAAAGACTGCATAAACAGAGTTCAGAATATTTGTCATTTAGGCAAATACAAATAGAACAGCTCCGAGATAGACATGCACGGTCATACTTTCTTTTTCAGAAGTTTAACATAATGACTAGTGATTCAATGTTACAGCAGGAATGGTGATTTGTATGATTCGCAAGTTTGTTATAATTCTACAATACCATATGTTAGAAATTATTTTTTTTTTTTTGAATTCCCTACTAAGAAATACAGAATAACATTTTTTTAATCATTTGAATAGCTACAAATTATTATGACGACAAAATAAAAATTGGCTTTACCCAATACTGACTTGTTTCTGTTTACTCGGTGTTAAAGGTACATAGTTTTCTTTCTTGTATAAGTTTGGGAATCATTTTATTATAGAGGATTTTCACAAACATGCTACTTCAAAATTGTTTGAGTGCATATATAGATCAAAGACTAACAATAAAATCAAAACATGAATTATCTGATGTATTTATAAAACAAAGTCCCCTTGCTACATAGCTTAAGATATATGGGTATACATTTGATTTAATGTACTGCGTGACTTAAGACTTGTGGTTTTGTCTGCATGTGACCCATGATGCAAAGATTAATTCCTCAATGAATACTAAAAAAGATCAAGTACTTTACTGCACATGACTTATTTTTGTTTCATAGTCATATATGAAACCTAAATGACAGCTAACTCCTAGATTACTACAGTAAAAGTACTGACTACCTTTTGCAAGACAATGTGTTCTGTTTTATTAGTGATTTTTTGTTTTGTTTTCACTTTCTATTAGTCATTTCAGCTCAGAGCAGTTTCCTCCTTGTAAGCTTCAGTTCCTCCCATTTTTGCAGCTGCTAAATCTTTTGCAAGTCTGCATTAGGTAAAACCCTGACAGTTTACCACTGGAAATGGGCACTATTTTCTTCAAACAACATGGTATTTAAAATCCCTGGAATATATCCATGACTACATACATTGTAACAGATAAAGCACACCAGCGAATTGCAGTTTGTTGATCACAGTAGGTTGAAACTGCACTAACATGTACTGCACAATTACTGACCCTTAAAACATCAGAACCACCTCTATATTATTACCCACGGATACTTCACAACCACTTTGTAATAACTAATGAAATTAAAAATGCACACTTTATCTCTACTACAGGAACGCAGTTGCAACCTTCATTTGATGGCAGAAATAGCTTTATCCAGACATGTAATGCACAAAAGCTTCCACTGGGCCTCATACATTTAATCCACAAAAGCACATGTTCTCCAGTAGCCATAAGCACATTAATAGTGCTGACAACGATGCCAAAATTGCCACCTGGCCTCAAGAGGAAGGACATAAGCAAACATCAGACTCCTAATCACTAGTTGATATTTTCAGTGGTGGTGTGTGTGTGTGTGTGTGTGTGGGGGGGGGGGGGGGGGGGCAAAAGCAAGGTCTTTCCTTCTTTTTATATAGGAACTGGTAATCCATCCCTGCCATCTCCAGCAGATGCTAAAATCACATTTCTAGATGATATAACAGAAAGAATTACTATAAAAGAGATGCAAGTGTCATACAATAACTGGACAGGTGAAATACTTGGTTACAGCCATGGTGTCCCACAGGGTTCTGACCGAGGCCCTTACTTGTTTAGATTGTATCCTTCAGCTCTAACATTTTCATCTGAGGTGCTCTATACTCTATATACAGACAACTTGAAATTGGGTAAACTGGTTACATATGTTACAGATAAGGCATGTCTGTTAAATAACTTGACTAAATTGACCATTTCGACACATGAGAATAATATGCATATGAGATTTGGGAGACAAATTCAAAGGTGAATATGTAATACAGCATACAGTGATTGAAATTGTAGACTTATTTAAGGACCCGGGTATACGGGTAGATTCAGCTATGCGGTTTTTCTAATCATATCAACCAAATGGTTAATGATACATATAGAAGTATATATTGTATAAAAAAGATTTATAAACTCTAGTAAACCAAAAATGATGAAATCATTGTTTGTTAATTACATTAGACCTAAACTTGAGTATGGAATAACAATGCGGAAACCGTATAAGAAAACAAGCGTGAGTAAACTGGAAAGAGTACAGCAGAAATATACCAAGAGCATCCATGCATGTGAAAATCTAAGTTATTATGAACGGCTAAAACATTTGAACTTGTAAAGTGTCTCTTACAGATATCTAAGAGGAGATCTTATTCAAGTATATAGGACATTTAGAGACAGCTACCTCTGGAAATGTTTGGGGTTATCAAAAAGTTCTAGAGAAGCAGCAACCTTTGTAGTAGATTCTACAGGAATGAGAAGTGTACTAATTGGTTCTCTGACAGAACAGCTGGTGTGTGGAACAGACCACCAAATTACATTAAAGCAAGTACTAGTCTAGATATTTTTAAGAACAGCCTGGACACTTATTATGGGAACAAGTGTTTTGGTATATTGGCAAGCTAGAAGGGCATTAATGCCTGTGCTTGAAATAGTTGTATGTATGTATGTATGTATGTATGTATTGTATAAAATCCTACTAGGCTCATTTTTCTAAAGAAATGTAAGACAATACTAGGAGTTAACTTGTTAAATAAAGGAACACTAAAACAAACAATTTTCTTTCTTTTTTTACAGCTGTATTATAATACAATATCTTCAGTCAGCATTTGTAACAGACTCCAAACTAAGATGTACATTACAATGCAATAATTTGAATGACAATTTAAGACAAACTGCAAATTAAATGCGATCGCACATACCGACTAGATGTGAGAAATCAATATCCAATCTTCCTCGATATTTAAAATCTGGGTCCATACCACTGGTGTGCAAAACTATCTGGGAGGTACATTCTTCAATTATTTTGTAATACTGTGGCCTAAATATAACACAAATATATTTTAATGCTTTTTCTTTATAAATACTTTTGCAGTTTAAAATTCTAAATCACAATCAAGTAAATTACATCATTAAGTCTACACGAAATATAGACAAAAAAATCATTAATGTCAAACATGAAACTGATGCATAATCACTTCAGTGTTTCACATGCATGATTCTGTTAGACCGTTACAATGAAAGGAATAAAAATGCAATCCAACTTATTCTATTTACTAAAATAATTGGGTAAATGATTAAGCTATGAAACAATAGCAAAATAAAAACTGTACAGATCACAAAAGTAGTGTAAGAGACTGTAATCAAAGAAGTTGATTTCTAACAGAAACTAACATGACACAGCATTTAATGGACTTGTCATAGCTACATATTTAAAAGGTTTACTATCATAATTTCGAATGTAACTCTGTCGACCGCACTATGTTGGACAACGGAAAGTCAAACACGGCAATGTGGAACTTCAAAAGCAAGCCTAGGAATGGGTTTTAACATGGGTCAAGTTAGGGGTTCACTGCTATTGCCGAACTACAAACCTTGCCCCTATCTCGACCCATGTTAAAACCCATTCCTAGGCTTGCTTTTGAAGTTCGACATTGCCATGTTCGACTTTCCGTTGTCGAACATAGTGGGGTCGACAGAGTTACATTCGAAATTATGATAGTAAACCATTTAAAATATATCTACCAGGTACAAGTACTTGTTGACAGAAGGGAGTTTGAACCCAGTTTCTGTGAAGTGACTTGTTCAAAGTCCCATGGATGGTATGCAGACAATGGGGGCCTCAAAGCTATGTAAAGAGATGCTTGTTCCCAAGTCTAATATAATTACCTTCTACATCAGGCCACCAGGTTAGTATCTGCAAAAAGTATGGTTGTGTGCACTTACCATAAATCTAGATGTTAGAGTGTATTTACTGCTGCAGTCATCACAATTGGGTTATCCCTGCCATGGTAGCCCTCGGCCAGCCCGAATACCAGACACACAGTATTTCTGCATCAGCTGCTGTTGCTTCAGGACTGACTTCAGGTTGTCGGTAGTATAAATTAAGGCGGCCGACGCCATTACATCAGTTTTTCTTGCCCTGTCAGGAGCCCCCAAGTGGGAGCCAGAATATGGTGGAACAACCCCATCAGTAGAAAGTAAATACCAAAATGTTCCTTGTAAGGAGAGAGAGAGAAGAAAAGGGGGATGGAGGGAGGGAAACCAGGACTGCAGCAGTGAACACACTCGAACATCTACATTTATGGTAAGTGTACACAACTGTACTATGTTCTTCATGTTTCAGTGTTGCAGTCATCACATTTGGGTTGATTCCCACAGCTGAGGAAAAGGGTGGAGGCAGTCAGGGAGACTAGGATCTGGCTAGCATGCCCTGCAAGACTGCAGTGGCAAAGCCTGCCCTGGATTTGGAGAAGAGAGACAGGTGGTAATGCCTGGTGAAGGTATGAACAGATGTCCATGTAGCAGCCTCCAGAATGTCCCTGGTGGCGACTCCTCTCAGGAAAGCTGCGGAGGTGGAGGCTGCTCTGTTAGAATGAGTACTGATCTCCTTAGGGGGAGGTTTCCCATGTTGCTTGTAACAGAAATTGATGCAGTGTGCTATCCATTTGGAAATGGATTGTTTGGATATGGCTTTGCCTTCTGAACCTGCAGCAAAGCTGACTAGGAATTGATCAGTCTTTCTGAATGATTTAGTCCTGTCTAGATAGAATCTGAGTTGTCTGTGCACATCTAGAGAGTGCAGGATCCTTTCCCCCTTGTTTTGTGGGTTAGGGAAAAAGGTGGACAAATGAATGGATTGGTTGAGAGACACACTGGATACCACTTTGGGCATAAAGGATGGGTTTGTCCTGAGGGACACCCTGCCAGCAAGGAAGATAATGAAGGGCTCTACAGCCATGAGTGCTTGTAGCTTGGATACTATTCTGGCTGAAGTGATGGCCAGAAGTAAGGCTGTCTTCCAGGAGATAAACTAACTCTGCTGAAGATGCTGGTTCAAAGGGTGGCAAAATGAGCTTTTCCAACATAACTTTTATGTCCCAAGCTGGGGTAGGTGCTCTCCTGGGTGGCCTCAAGTTGCTAGCCCCTCTTAGGAACTGTTTGATCAGTGGGTGTGAGAAAAGTGGATGCTCAGTGTTGAAATGAGCAGAGATAGCAGAGGCATGAATTTTAATAGAGGAAAAGGAGAGACCACTGTATAGCAGGTCAGCTAGGTAATCCAGGATGAGAGGTAAGGAGGACTGTGCCATATCAGCTCTGTTAGCCTGAATCCAGGTGCAGAACCTTTTCCATTTGTCAACATTAGACTTTCTAGTGCTAGGGTGTCTAGCCTCACGTATAACATCTAGAAACATTTTACTGAGATTGGTAGATTGATCAGTGTTGAGGGAATAAGCCAGGCTGCCAAAATGAGGGCCTACAATTGGGGATGCATGAATTCTGCTTCTCTCTGGGTCAGGAGGGTTGGGGTCTGAGAGAGATGCCATGGTGGCAATGGGGACAGGCTGTGCAGCAGTAGGTACCAGTGCTGGCGAGGCCAGTCTGGAGCAATCAAAATTGTCCTTGGTTTTTCATCCCTTATTTTGAGCAGTATCCTGGTAATGAGAGGTAGTGGGGGAAATGCATATACCGAGAGGCTGACCCAGGGGAAGGATAGGCATCCACTTTCCAGGCCCTGCAGTGAGGCTTCCTGGTGCAGAACTTGCTGAGCTGATGGTTGGAGTGTGAAGCAAAGAGGTCAGCCTTCAGGGTGCTCCATTTCTGAGTTACTAGGGTGAAGGTTCTTTAATCTAGCTGCCACTCATGTGGGTCCAGAAGATTTCTGCTTAAGTTGTCTGCCAGGGGATTTAGAGAGCCTGGCAGGAATTGAGCTAACAGGTGTAGTTGCATGGCTGAGGCTGTGTGCCAAAGGGTCATGGGCAGCCTGCATATAGGGTAGGAGTGAGTCCCTCCCTGTTTGTTGATATACCACATCACAGTGGTGTTGTATGTTTTGATCAGGAGAGCCACTGGGGAAAGAAGGGGCCTGAAAGCTATCAATACGTGCTGGACAGCTAACATCTTTTTTGGTTGATGTGCAGATGAATTTGCCGTGGGCTCCATTAGCCCTGTATGCACCTGCTATCCAGGTGTGCACCCCAGGCATAGTCTGATGTGTCTGTGGTGAGGGTCTGGGTGGTGAGAAAGGTAGTCCCTTGTTGTGGGAGCATGCTGCTGCCCACCAAAGAATATCTTTCCTTAGGCAAGGTATCATTGGTATAAGAGTTTCCATGTCCTGAGAGCTTTGACACCAAAGGCTTTTTAGGTACCACTGAAGTTTCCTCATATGCAGTCTGGCATATGGAATGCATAGAATGCAAGATGCCATGAACCCCAAAGCTTGCAGGATTTTCCCTGCAGATAACTGGGGTCTGGTGGCTAATTCAGAGAAGTAGGCTGTCAGGTAAGTTTGCTTTTCTGGTGTAAGGAATGCCATCTGGGATGCTGTGTCCAGGCTTGCTCCCAGAAAAATAATCCTTTGGGTGGGTATTACTTTGGATTTATTTTTGTTGACAGTGTACCATAGGGAGGTCAGTATGGATTTTACAAGGGTCAGGTGATTGAGCAGCTTTTCTTGGCTGTCTGCCTGAATTAAGCAGTCATCCAAGTATGGGTAAATTTGTATATTTCTTTGTCTGCAAAAGGCAATGGCGGGAGCCAGACATTTTGTGAAAACTCTGGGAGCAGTAGATAAGCCAAAGGGAAGCGAAGAGAACTGAAAGTGCAGAAATCCTGCCCTGAAACGTTGATATTTCCTGCATGATTCCCTGATAGGAATGTGGAGGTAGGCCTCTTAGGTGTAGAGTGGCTAGCCAAACATTCTTGGAGAGCATAGGAAGTAGATGCTGGAGGGTTAGCATTTTGAATTTTGGTATCACCAGGAAGGTGTTTAGAATGGATAGGTCGAGGATGGGGCACCAGGTGCCCCCTTTTCTGGGTACCAGAAAAAGTCTAGAGTACAAATATTGGCCTATCTATTCTGCAGGAACGTGTTCTATTGCCCTCATGGAGAGCAGGGAAAGGACTTGCTTTTATGCCTCTGCCCATTGGTTTGGAGGATGATCTGGGAACCCTTTTGGGGTTGGTAGAGTGTGGAAAGAAATTCTGTATCCCTGGGACACTATGTTGAGGACCCAGGTTCATGCGTGGAAGGAGAGTTTTCCTCCTAAGGGCAAGTGCAGGTGGGAAGAGGGAGGGGATGGTAGAGGCGAGTCACTATGCGTTCTTACCATGAGTGGGTGGCTTTGCACTCCCTGGTTTTGAAATGGAGGAACTCCATTGCTTTGATCTCTGCATTCCCTGTGGCTGCTGTATGGGGGGGCTGCTTCCCCGGGGTTTAGGCTGAACTGACCTGGAGGGTCAGGAAAGGACCAGTGTTTGGAAGGGCAATGCCTACTGAACCTGGGTGTCTGAACCCATAGGAAATCCTTAACTGTCTGCACAGATTTAGCTTTTTCTTCCATCTTTTTTAAGACATCCTCTGCCTTGGTGCCAAATAAGTTGTATTTGTGCAAGGCTGCAGCCAATAATTTAGATTTGACATGGTCTGGCAAGGGTTGTTCTTAAGCCAACCATGTCTTCTATGGACAAAACTGGTAACTGCTGCCCTGCAAGAAGCTTCTAGGGCATCAAAACCACAGTGTAAGGTGTGCGTAGTTACTTGACTCGATTTACTGCACAAGCAGGAAAGGATGATATTTTTTGTTTGAGGAGTTCCATGGTATGTTGCTGACATTTTAGCATATGGAACTGACAATTTAGTGCTCTGATAGTAAAAGTAGCAGAGGTGTATACTTTCTTACCCCATCTGTCTAGTGCTCGGGAATCCTTATCTGAGGGGATGGGATTCTTAGCAGAAGTTGCTTTAATTCCTTTAGGCCCGTGAGAAATAACCTCAGGGTCAGCAGTAGGATTTTTTAAAAGAAATTTGTGTGAGTCAGGGACTCTTAATACTGGTCAGGTTTTCTGGGAGCAGGAGGGAGGGTGCCAGAAGTCAAACTAGATTCCATGAAAACATCATCCACAACATCCAGGACAGGGGGAATGGCCAGGAGTCTGTGCTGTGGAAGGTCTAAGAATTCCCTAAATCTCTTTTTTAGACTGAGGGTAGTCCTGACATTCCCATTGGAAATGCTCCCTTAAAGTATGAAGGGTTTTCCCAAAGGAAAAGTCTTCGGGTGGAGAGGCTGAAGGACTGGCTTCCTCTGCATCAGAATCCTCATAAGCAGAGAGGGGTTGCATGCCTTCATATTCAGATGCATTAAAATCAGACTCCTGTTCAGATAAAACTACTGGGGACAGATCTCTTTTTCTTTTGGAAGGGGTAGCTTGGCTTCCCCTGATCAGCATTATAAGGTCTTCTGCCATTTTAAAAATTTGAGAGTGCGGCAAGGAAGCAGGTGTCTGAGATTGGGTCATCGGTTTCTTGGGTGTGGTTCATACCCTGGGCCTCAGCAGTTTTTAAAAGAACGGTACACATGAAAGAAGTTGTCGCTTTGTGTCGCAAAACCGTAGTGTGAAGTACTTCCTCAGAAGCTGGTGCCTGCTCAGCAGCTCCGGACCCATCCAAGGTGGAGACAACTGCAGGATCCTTAGTCAAAGAAGAGTTTTGTTGCATACTGGACTCTGAAAGAGTCTCGGTAGCAGCCTGCAAATCCTCAGAAGTGGGCATCAGGGGCTGCGAAAGCGCCTCACTAAGGATCGGAGAACTGATGACTAGCTTAACGGAAGCGTTGACGGTAGGTTTGGACCTGTGCGGTCTATCTCTGTCTTTATCCTTATGTTTTTTCGGAAGATCTGCTGACAGATAGCTTACCGAAGCCATATCAGAATTAGAGGACTGTGAGCGAAAATATCTAGCTATAATAAGGGCCCGACGATGTACAGTTCTGGCGTTGAACAAAGCACAATAGCGACAGCGAGGGACGTCGTGGTCTGGGCCTAAGCAAGTGACGCAGTAAGAATGAAAGTTTCGGTGTGGTATTTGCTTTCCACGGGTGAGACGATTGTTAACTTTATCTGACATCGGTTAGAGCAAGAAAAAAGGATCCTCAATGGGATGCTTAGCTTTAGAAGACTTCAGCTTCAATTTGGAAGACGAAACTCGGCAGCCAACTGGCACTCGTGCGAACTGCTTCTACTTCGGGCTCCTCTGCAAGAAAGACTGATGTAATGAAGTCAGCCGCTTTACTTTATACTACTGACGACCTGATGTAAGTCCTGAAGTGACAGCAGCAGAGACAGAAATACTAAGCCCTCTGGAATACGGGCTGGTCGAGGGCTACCCTGGCAGGGATAACCCAAATGTGATGACTGCAACAGTGAAACACGAAGAACATCTTTTGTTTTTACTGAGTAATGTTTAAAGACCCAAAAACAATGATGAAGTTCATTTTCAAAAAAAAAAATTGCAAACACTCCTAACTGTGGCTTTATACCCAGCCTCAATGCATACATCTGACAGCAGTGCTAATGGTTTCAGGCTGTTTCTTCTTCATTTTCTAATGTGAAATAAGAGCTCTTGTTTGAGTATGGTTCATAAACTCAAAGTTACCATTCTGCAGGCAGAGAGCCAAAGTTGGTGACTCATCTTCAAAAATGATCCCAGATAGTTGCAAGACAGCAAGAGTTGGAATGGTCAGGCATCTAATGGACTGACACCCATACTAGTATTGCCCACCTCCCCCCATATCACAATGTTCAAATTGGCATAGTTTACCAAAGGAAATGTATCCTATGTAAACTGCTCCTGCCCAATATTAAAAAATCTATGACACTGAAGGTTAATTTCTGAATGTTTAACTTGTACACAAGTGCAGAACAGTTACTCTTTCTATAAACATCTGAAACCATGTCTTCTGCAAAATGTTGTAGTTTTTGTTTCAGAAAACTGCATAAACAAAGAAACAAACTGCATTTGGAATAGAACATTTGGATGAAAAAAATGTTAATATCTCTGGAGCTCAATGACCAAAATAAAGCCATAACAAAGAAACCAAATAAAATGAGGTAAAACAAAATCCAAATTTACATGTTAAACTAATGCATATTTGTTTATTTTAGTGTAGCCTTCTGCATTCTTTCTGCCTTTCACAATGCACACCATCATGACCTTACTGTGGTAAAGATACATTTTTTGAGATTTCTAAGGCAACTGCCAAGTGTATGAAATGTTAGGTATTTCCAGTAAACATATATGATTTTTCATTCCGCCTGAAGAAAGCTAGCTCAATAAGGGCTGAAACAAGTCAGAATTTCTCTGTCTGTACTTTGCAAAGCACCATTACAATCCTGATTACAAAATAATGTCACTAGGTGGGTTACAACCACTGACTGACAATGTAGTTGGTGACTTCAAATTTATTGTTCCAAGTATCTTGAATGAATCAGAGAAAATATTCACAAAATTTGTCTGTACCACCACCAAGATCATACAGACATGAGAAAGAGGGCAAACTTTACTTTCCTCTTCTAAGGGTATAGGCAAGAGTCCACATCTGCAAAAAAAACTAATTTTAAGTGTGCAAAATCTGTGCTATTTAACACTAAACTTTGCAATAGCTTTGTAGGCTGGCATTGATTTTTTATTTAAGGTGATGGAATTCCAGAAAGTTCAATTTCGTTCAGTTCATGAAGATCCCTGTATATTTTTTATGAATGAAAACTGTTAAGATGAAACCCAAGAATCCTGGTTACTCAGCTGTTGAGTTAATAAAATGCCAAGTGCATTTGGGGGATGATTCAAGCTCTATGTTTAGATCATAACAATGTAAAGATTTTCCAGAATGACAACAGTGCCTTCCACAACTTTATTAACCCTCATCAGTCCCTTTATCTCCTTAATTTCCTAAAAACAGAGGTGGGTAACTTCACAGCACCCATGCAAATGGGGAATAGTTGCACGAGTGCCGAATCATACACCAATGCACTGCACAAACACATACACAAATGCATGGATCTCGCCATACCCAATAGAACCAAGATGCTCTCCTCCAAAAAAAAAAGGAAAACAGTCTGGTGGTCCCCTGCCATAAACAAACTCTACAACAGGAGGAGGAAATTGATGCAGAATAAAGTGACATCCCAAGACTGGAAAAACTCCTTTATCAGCCTCAACAAAAAGTTGAGATCCCTCATCAAATTCTCCAAAGCCAGCTATGAAAACAAAATTGTAGCAGATAGTAAAGACAAACACAAGGCCTTCTATAGTTATGTAAGGAATCTCCATGGCAATACCCAGATTTGTCTGAGCTACTGCACAATGGTACCTCCTATACTGAGCCAACAGATATTGCCAATATACTGGCTGACAGATTCAGTGCCAACTTAACCGCTCTCTTCCTCCCAGAGGACCAATCACAACACCAGTAGATTGCCAGGCACCCAGTATTACTGCTGCATAGGTTAAAACAGCTCTGTCCAAGGCCAAGAATACAGCTTCTATGGGACCTGACAATATCCCTGGCTGTGTTCTACATGAACTACGTAGTGAACTGGCACCTCACCTGTGTGCCCTCTTCAATCACAGCCTCACCTCAGGCTTTGTCCCTACCGAATGGCACACTGCTAGTCTCATCCCTTTCCACAAAGGATGAGCGACTATAGGCCCTGGGAACTATCCTGATGAATCTGATATGCAAAGCTATAGAACACATCATCATGGACCTAATAAACAAGGATATAGGGAATCTCCAAACTCTGGATCTCACACAGTTTGGTTTTGTGAAGGGTAGATCATGCCTGCTCAACTTGGTCGACTCCTTTAAATCAGTCACCAGAGCTGTGGATGAAGTCAAGGTGGTACATACAGCCTACCTTGATTTGGCCAAGGCCTTTTATACCATTGTCCACTCAGGAATCATAGAAAAACTCACTAAGCTAGGCATCAACCCCTATATCACTAGATGGGTTGCAAACTGGCTCACAGATAGAACCCATAGTGTGAAAGTAGCTGACTCCAAGTCAGACAGAAACCAGTCACGAGTGAAATCCCATATGGTTCGGTCCTGGGTCCTCTCATGTTTGGTATCTGCTTCGCTGAAGTCCAGGCCAACACGAAGGGTCTCTGGCAGACAAAGTTCGCAGACGAGCAATGTTGACATCCTACACCTCACTGAGGCAAATAACTGTTGTCAGAACCATGGCCTTAAGCTCAAAGCCAAAAAATGCATAGTCATCCCCTTTGGGAAAAACCCGGTTTCCATGAATTACCACACTGATGGTAGTCCACTGAACACAGTTATGAGAAATCTGGGAACAAAGGTTGCCTCTCTTTTGACCACCACATTGCCACTGTGGTCAGAAAGTCCTTCTATGTGGCACATCTCATTACTAAGGGTTTTGCATCCAGAAAGAAAGAGGTCACTGTCTCCCACTACTCTTCCCTCCTTAGGCCAATCATAGAGTACAACCAATCATAGAGTACAATGCCCCACTTGGCATGTACCTCACTGGACACCTGCAACAACTGGAGAGGCCGCAAAAGTACCTCACAGAGAGGATCCTAGGCCTTAAACAATTCTCCTATATGGACAGACTCAAAAAAACTCCAACTATTCTCTGCCTCACATCGCCTACTTAGAGGCAATCTTTGCTTGACTTACAAAGCCATGTCTGGCCCAGCTCTGTTAGAAATGCTACATCTAAAGAAATCCCAATCCCTCCACACCACATGCTCCAGAGACCTCAACCTCATTATCACAATCAACAGAACGTGCTGGAGGGACAGGTTCATAACCCAAAGACTGCCCTTGCTATGGAAAAGACTTCTCATACATGTCAAGCACAGCACCTCACTGGCCGTTTAAGAGAAATCTTGATGAGTGGATGGGAAATAGAAAACTCACCCGGGGATCAATCCAGTGGCTCTGCTTGACAGAGGCACTGGGAACTAAGATCAGGTGGCACAATAATAATCCTATGGGCTAAGCTTGTAAAGGCTCTGGGGCCAATAGCCTAGTACACCCCTATGAACCTTAATCTAGAAAGAACTTCTGCAGTCTTTCCTGCAAATTCTTGTGCATTACCACCGTTATTTCACATACAGAAGTCAAAGAAATTGTTTTAGGGACTACACAACATTTTACATGCAAAACCTTTTTGGTTAGAAATAAAAGAGCAACACCCACTGCCAGAAATCCCTCACCCAGCAAAGTGCAGCAGCCTGGTAGGTTTTATATTCTCTGTCATTTTGTTTAGCTCTCCAGAGGTAGGAAGATACAGAGATTACATAAACCTTTTAGCATCCCAAAGAGCACAGCTGTTTCATTCTGGTTAACAGTAAGCTCCTGGTATCAACAGTAGACTGCAAATATACTGAAATCTACTGCATGTATGCTCTTCAAATCAAAGAAAGAACCTTCTGGAAGATACTGACAAAGGTGCAACATCATAGAGGTTCTCTTCATCTTCCTCTACAATGTGACATGGAGACAAATTTTGTATACAAATTGTATGTGCCACAATGGGAAAAACAACCAGACATTTCAACATCTCAAAACCTAAAAAACATAAAATCAGACAAAAATGTTTATCTCAAATATCATTTGCAAACTCACAGAAAACGACTCTCAAACCAAACCCAGTGACTCCAATCTGTCACTCTTTTGCCATGGCAGCTATCATTTATCCCTTCATTTAACACGCTACACCTTAAATGGCATGATATCCCTGCACTTATCCACTTAAGGATACTTACCATAGCATTACCATTAGTGTGCAAGTTATCAATTCTCTTAAATAAGGCCAGAAAATGTAGCTGTATTGTATCATGCTGTAATAACCACAGACTGATCTGATCCAGCCTCTGTTTTATGAAGCCAGGCACTACCTTTCAGCAGCCTGAATGCCTCAAGGGCACAACAAACTGCATTTAATAAAGACTATCCAGCTGAGGCATGCAGTCTCACATACGAGGAAGTAACACAAATCCAATTCACATTACTTATATGTTAGGATGCCTGAAAGGAAAAACATACTATATAGGTAACTCTCGCAGCTAAAGTGAAATTAATTTTTTTAGTTCCCATAATACTCTGCTACACTTCTAAGCAATGAAATGCTTTTACTTGGCAACTCTCACTGAAAGGAACCAACTAGCCTGTATTAACTGCAGCTTTCCTGCTGAAATTTTGTGAAGATAAATGACAACTGGTATTTCCAGGTACTTCAACGTGCGCCCAAGTTCCATTCAAATACCATGAGTAGTCTGAGAAGGCTTTTTTCACTTCCAAGCAGACCCTTAGATTACGCTAATTGAAAGCCATCATTTTCCTACCCTATAAAGCATCACACTGAAGCCTTACTTAAGAAAAATGGCTTAGTCGCGTCCTAAACCCTTTTATTGTTTTTTTTTTTTTTTTCTCAAATAAACTTCAGTTCAGCCACTGTGAATCATTGTTCATTGGCAGGATCATCTGTCAGTCAAACATGGTCTACTTTTAAGACTGGATTGCAGAAGAACATGACAGCGAAGTACATCAAACTCCCAAACGGGTCTAAATGGAATGATAAAATCAGCAAGAACAGAGCGAGTAATACGAAAAGAAACAAACTTCATCCTCAAGTCTTGAGTATCTAAACATGGTGAACCCTGTTATAATAAAATCTCATCAAGATGACATTGAGATACAGTCTACATATAATTATTTATAAAGAACGGTAAGTAAAATAAAATAAAAAAAACAGTACACAAGTCCCAGGATAAAGACTGCAGACTCCTGGTGTGCACACTGGTGCATGGAATGGGAAAAGCAGTTTAAAATCCTCAGCACAAGGAAACACTCCAGCAACAGGGCTATGCCAGGATCAGGTTAAACATGCCCCCCCCCCCCAAATACAGTAAAAAGTAGTGGTCCAAAAAAAAACTGATAGGCCAGCGAAGGGGGCATAAGGTGGAATATAGGGGATAAAGAAGAGACAAAATATTACTAGTATGCAAATAAAAAAACAACAAAACAAGAACTTACACAAAGAGGATATATGGCAACAATAAAAGTGAAATTAAAACATTTTGTACAACAAAAAAAGTATTAAAAGCCACAGACAATAATTTTAAGATCTTTAATATCTTTAATACACTACATCAGAAGAAAGCATTGCCTAGATGAGGAAGCATTATGCCACCTGGAAAAGGAAGTGACAGAAGTGAGACAAGATAAGGAACATAAAACAGAAATTACTTAAAGATAGAAAAACGAAGCATAGATGTGTAAGAAAAACAGGATTTGATTTGGTGAGATATTCATGCACAGGAGAAAGCCAAACTAACCAATATAAAAAAAAAAAACAGCTGCAAAGACACCCAGATATGACAAATTCCACAATAAAAACAAATATAGATCATAAAGGGGAATGTGAGTTAAAGTATAAATTTTAGTGAGGTAGCAATTAAACTTAAACCGTACTTTTCCGTTAACGGGGCAACAGCACAATGCGCGGCTGATGTCAAGTCACTGCTGCTTACTCTTTGCTGCTTGTAATGTTGTGTTCATTATGACAGTATTTTTGAAATTTTCACATCAGTACTGATTATTTTATTGTTCTGTTTTTTTTTTTTGCCTTTGTGTCATATTTGTAATGAATTTTCCTGCCAAGTCACTGCTGCTCATGTTATTGTTGTGTTCTGCTTTTCATTTTCTGTTGGTTGTGACAGCAGTATTGATTTTTTCGTCGCAAATCAGTGCTGCTACTTTTCTTCTTGTATTCTGGTTTTAATTTGGGATTTCTTGTTGGACGGTTACTGATTTTCTCCCAAGTCAGTGCCGCTTACACATACTTTTACAAACATTCCCTAGTACTTCCTAAATAGGGTGTGAATGACAGATGTGAAATGGTGAAAAAATAAGTAAGTGCTCATCTTTCCGACCATCTGCTGATTTTGAACACTGTCTTAATATTTGGAATGGTGTGAGGCATATCTGTCATCCTGCAGACACTGGCAATGGGGACAAAGGCCTTTTTGTCTGCCTTCTGAAAGTATTACTGATTGTCTGACATGTTAGTAATGCTTATTTTACTGTTTTGTTCTGCTTTTAATTTTGCCTACATTTGGCGGCAACATTTTATGTTTGCCAATGACTGCTGCCCCGTTAACGAAAAAATACCAATTAAACAAATAGAAACTGAATTAATAGATCAGCTGAGAAGTGAAGGATTTTGTACAAAAACCATGACATATGCATTACTGAAGAACAATAGGCCAGTGAGTCCCAACAGACAATCGGCATATAGGTCAGGATGCATCTGAATAAGATATGCCACAGGTAATTGTTCCGGAACTTTCTGTAGAAGATGCACACGAAAGTTCCAGTTAGAATGCCAGAACAAGCAGGAAGTAGTAAAAACGTTGACTCAAACAATACATCATTATGATGGGCCAATACAGGCCCAGATAGAGAAGCAGCAGCAGGAGCAGGATTTGTCTAAAGATATTCCACAGGGTAATGTTCTAGAACCCTCTGTAGGGCCCTCACTTTAAAACTCAGTCAGACTTGCACAGCAAAGGAAAGAACAGAAAACAGAGATCAAAGATGATGCTGTCAGTTCAGAGGAAAATGATCTAATCGTTGATTTAATAGGAATGGACAGACATATTAGCCTAGATGAAAGAAATAGATTACAAAAAAGTAAATAAGACCCAAAATGTTAGAAGAATGGTAAAACAGACAAACAGGTAATCGGAACTGCTACGAGAAATTTGTGTCCTATTAAAGAAATATATATACAATGGATGTTATTGTGCAGCTAAACTAATAACATATAAAGTGTTACCAAAAAATGTAGAGTAGCAAATGAAAGGAAGGCAAAAGCTAGAATGCCACCAGGGAAGCATAAAATTACAGTAAACTCTCAGTTAATCAAAACTAAAGCAACCACAAAAAAAAAAAAAAAAAAAAAAAAAAATTCGAAGAAATACAGTACAGTATGAACAATTCAGTTTTTTCATGTGTTGCACTGTTTTCCCCCTGCAGAAACATACCTTACGTATTTAGAAAGAGTTTTAAAAAGGAAAATACAAATATTCCCTCTCTCCCCAACCTGTGAACAAGTCAAACCAAACAAGTCAAATCACTAAAAAGTTAGCACTCGCTCCATACTCAGTTTGCATCAGATTGCACATTCTCTGTCCAGTCTCTCACACACACACACACACACACACACACACACACACACACACACACACACACACACACACACACTTTCTATACACACACACACTCTTTTGATACGATCTCTCACACAGTTGCTTCTGCTTTCGTATCGAGAGATAGGTATGTATCCCAGAGACTACCGCAACTATGGAACAGGCTCCCCATCCATGTGAGGCAGAGTTCCTCTTCTTCCCTAACCCAATATAAAGTGCAACTTGGACAACTGTATAGGAAACCGGAAATCAATCCCTGGTTTGGCACCTATGTCTCTAATGGACGCAGGTAACCTGTAAATGGTTCATCTACTAGGCCCACGCTTACACTTATCAAAGGCTGTAGAACTTGTCAGATTTGGGATGCATGGCTAGGCTTAAAAAGGTCCTTCTGGTCGTTAGCCTAGTAAACACCTATGAACATGCATTCACACACACACTCGCTCTATTCAATTCATTTAATTCCTATCCACTCAGCTTGTCACTGAAAAAACATTGTGTGACATGCTTTGTAGTGAAAATATAAGTTTATATATTTTTAGTTTTTTTATTCCAGCCAGGCTTTTAATTACTGTATTTCAATATTAAAATCAAATCAATACAGTGTTTATGGTACGGTATGGGGTACAGTATTTGTCAGGTCTATTTTTAATAGTAACTCTCAAGCAACCAGAAACTACACTTATCCTGCATCTACCAATCCTCATGGGTGCCAGTTAATTGAGAGTTTACTGTACGTGTTAATACCATCTTTCCTTTTCACCTCATGTAAGTAAATAAGGCTTCTACCACCTCAGCTACAGTTTCCTCAAATGCTGATATTCCTCTAGGAGCACAGTCCTTCTGCGGAGTGCTGAACAACTCAATGTCAGACAAGACCTTCAGGCCATAAGCTTATGATAAACATAGCTACAAGCACACTAGTAACATGACAGACTTGTTTGGAATCCTGTAAATTGTACACTTTATAGCATATCAGAGCCAAACACAGCATCATACATGAGGAATGGGAGCTTCACTAACGAGTGTTTAACAACTGAAGTGCTCCAATGAATACCTTTCCCCATTAAAGTCAACATTATAACAGGTACCCCTAGACACAATGTAACCAAAGGCAGCAAAATAAACCTGCTCCCTGCAGAAATCAGTCCAATCCCATACTCAGACATAACTAGCTTTGTCAAAAAAAAGAGAACATGTTAAAAAAAATCAGACAGGAACTCAGACACTTTTTTACCCTATTGAGGAGGGCATCCGCAAAACACACTAGGTCAGCCATTTGTCTGTCATTTAGAAGGTATTAAATTACATGCATCTTTCTTCCTTTTTACATGTGTTAGCCATTCAGTACAAACTAAGGCATGCTATTTAGTGGCAGAACAAATTCTAGGCTAATATTTAGCATTTAAATTGCTAGCAGTTCCTTAACACTTAGTTGTCTGACCACTCTAAAACAATTTCTTTACTCTCTCAGTGCCAACTGGGGGTCTTTTTAAATTTAGAAATAAACAGCATGATAAAGAAGGAAGTAATCTGCCATTACTGAAAGTGAAATGTGAACGACTACATCTTATATTGAGATATTTTTAGTAGGAATCAAAGGTTTAATTGCCTGCATTATTAGTCTCCAGTGGAGTCTCATCTTCATTTGTATCTCGTGAATCACATTAGGAAAAAGACATTTCCCAGTAAGTTTTTAAGCAACAACCACATTCAGCAGTTCTGAGTCCTAATCGGGTGCAAGTACTATGATATGGATTCTTAAAGCAAAATTGTTTCTTTGATATCAAGGCCTAAAGCAGTAACACACCTTATTTCATAATGTATGCAAACTGTGACAGCCCTGTTTTCCATTATAATAAGGAGTCACAGTTACTATACTGTGTAAAAAGTAAAAGCAAGGCATGAGATATAGTGCATGAAACAAAAAGCTAATAAAATAAGTTATCAGCTAGATGCTTTTATCATAGTACAGTGCACAGCGCTCTGCAATTATGTTCTGAAATTAGGAGAAAGACAGGCTTGTTACACACCTTTCTGAAATCTTAAAGGCACTTAAGGTTTTGTTAACTACCTCTAAATGTTCTTAAGCTCTACTCACAAATTAGAATGCAACAGCAGCTAGTGAGGGCAAACACAAACAATAGCAGAAACTAAAACATCTTTAGAAGGTGTTGGATAAGTTCTTTCACTCCACCATACTTTTAAACAAAGTGTGGAAAAGCAATGTGTCTAACAGCTTTTAAAGCGATGAGTTCCTCAGAGGAGCACTGCCTCTGCCTGGTGTTTGTGTGGCAGTGTTAAATGCTTTAAGGCTTTCAGAACTGTAAATCACTTTTCTTCTGCAGTTTTCTCTCTAACTGGTGCTACATGAAGTAGATAAAACTTTACAAACCACAAATAATTATGATCGGGTTTCTCCAGTCTTAACTATGTGTTCTCACATGTCAAAATGCTCCTTGAGCTTTGACTTGTCCACTGTCAAAGTGAATTTCCTGACATTCATGTCTCAAACACAAGTTGGTTACATTGGGAGCCCAATCATAATCCCCTACATAATAAAAATAAATCATAAAACAATCTAACATGTATATCTATCTATTCCTCTTTAATTTCTCCAAATCTTTTGGGTTTCTAATACCATGATGGGAGTGGACCTCATTCAAGTCAAAGTGTGATTAAAGTCCAAGAAATTAGTGTTGTTTCAATCTTTGATATCTGCCAAAAAGTGCTCTTCACAGTATCCGCAATGTGCTCAATAATGACTAGTACTGCAATTTGTACGGGGTTACATGTATTGGTAACATATATAAATACGATTGTAGATTCTTTTTTTATAAAATCCATTACTCCTACTAATGTTGGGTACTGTGTTTTAAATCAGATATACCTGTTGCTCAGGCTGCTGCAGAAAGATTGACCTACTGCCAGCTGTGATATTGAGAAAAGATAAGAGTTTATTCTCATTTTTTGTCTGCATTTTGATTTAATATCTCTAATCTGTATAACTCTTTTTTCCCCCACCCACCCTCCCAGTCCTTGTTTTGGTCTATTTATCTTGGTGGCTTTGAGTTGCCTGCCTCTGGTATTAAGTTGATTCTGGGCACTCCCACCCAGTCACATTACATAAGCTCATTCTACTGTTAATACTGAGAACCTAGTAAAGGTGCACCCCTTTAACTTCTGCATATTGAATTATCTTCTGCCTCTTCACTTTCTACTAAATAAAAAACTGTTTCCTACATTCTGCTCTTCAAACTTTCCCTTAGAACTAGCTGGTTTGTCAGTAGTAGCACTAAAATCTGAATCCCTGCAACTAGCACTTGTTATAAAATCTGCTGGAAAGCACTAGGAAGCCTTAAACTGATACAAGCGCTGGACTCTCCTTGTCTCCTGTAAGTCTGTATTTGAACACTCCTGAGTCCATCTCATTTGCTCACTTAGAGTACAGTGAGATCATATTCTGAGTCTAGTGTTCACTCTACTTAATATAGAGAGAAGATTTGAGAAGGCCAACCCACTTAGATTCTTCCTTCCTCTCTCCTTGCACTTAAAAAAAAATTGCACTTTATTCATCTGCTTATGTTCATAGGTTCATAGGTTCATAGGTTCATACTAGGCTATCTGCCCGAGGGCATTTACAAGCCTAGCCCATCGTTTTGTGGCTTAGGCCACCCCTTTAGTATGGGGAACTATACCCATTATTTTTCTGTGCCTCTGTCGAGCAGTGACACTGAGGTAATCCCTGGGGTATATCTGCGATCTCCCATCCATTGGTCAAGATTTCTCTTGAACAAGGCCAGCGAGGTGCTCTGCCTCACATGTACCGGGATTTTGTTCCACAGCATAGGGAGTCTTTGGGTGATGAATCTATCCCTCCAGCACGTCCTATTAATAGCCGTGTCAAGGTTTAAGTCTCCGCCCTTGTGGCTCTGATGGATCTAGATTTTTGAGGTGAAGCATATTCATCAAATCTGGGTTTGACATGGCCTTGTATGTTAGGCAAAGGTCACCTCTGAGCAAGCGGTGGCGACTGAATAGAGCTGGAGTTCTTTCAGTCGGGCAGCATAGGACAGATTTTTGAGACCCTTTATCCTTTTGGTGAGGAACTTTGTGGCCTCTCCAGCTGCTGCAAGTGTCGGGTCAGATACATTCGAATGGGGCATTGTACTCAATCATTGGTCTGATGAGTGATGAGTAAAGGGAGACTATGACCTCCCTTGATCTAGATGAGAATCCCTTCATGATAAGGTGGGCAATGTAGAAGGTCTTCCTAACTACTTTAGCTACATGGGTGTCGAATGACAGACTACTATCAACCTGGGTCCCCAGGTCCCTGATAACTTCTTCTGTGCTCAGTGGATTGCCACCTATTTGGTAGCTAGGGGTAACCTTGTTTTTCCCGAAGGGTATGACTATGCATTTTTGGCATTTAACTTTAGGCCGTGGCTCTGGCACCAGTTATCCGTTTCTCTGAGACCCTGCTGCAGGCTATCTGTGTCAGATGTGTTTTCTACTATGGCCCAGTTTGCAGTCATCTGCAAACTTTGTCAGCCATAACCCTCCTGTGTTTGCTTGTACTTGGAAAAGTAGATGCCAAACAAGAGTGGGCCCAGGACTGAGCCCTGTGGGACACCACTTGTGACAGGCTTTGAGTCTGACATGGCGCCAGCAGCTCTGACCCTGTGGGTTCTGTCACTCAGCCAGTTTGCAACCCATCTTGTGATGTATGGGTTGACATTTAAGCTGATGAGTTTTTCAATGATACCCGAATGGGGTATTGTATCGAAGGCCTTAGCCAGATCGAGGTAGGCTGTATGGACTGCCTTTCCCTCATCAATGGCTTTGGTGACTGTTTGAAAAAGTCAACCAAGTTTAAAAGGCATGATCTGCCTTTGACAAAGCCAAACTGGGTTGGATCCAAAGTCTGCAAATTCCCTATGTCTTTATTTATGAGGTCCATTATGATCCTCTCCATGGCTTTGCAGATAAGGCTTGTCAAGCTAATGGGCGGTAATTTCCAGGGTCGGTGGAGGCACCGCCTTTGTGAAGTGGTACCACAGTTGCAGTGCGCCACTCCTGGAGTGCGATCCAGAGGTAAGACTTTGATTAAACAGCTGTCCTAGCTGTGGGTTTAATTCCTCATTGAGTTCATGGAGCACACAGCCGGGGACACCATCAGGTCCCATGGATGCTGTGTTTTTGCTTTGGAGAGAGCAGTTCTCACTTGGGCTGGAGATGTTTGGGGGCTGCAATCGTTTGGTATAGATATCTCTCCTTTTGGGGAGGGAGAAGTTTGCACTGAACCTGTCAGCCAGTATGTTGGCAATGTCTGTAGGATCAGTAATCTTCACATCATTTTGAACTAGCTCTGAGCATATCTGGGAGTTTCCTCCCAGGTTTCTAACATAGCTAAAGAAGGCCTTATGATTGTCTTTTGAGTCTTTAGCTATTTTTCTCTCGAAATTTGCTTTGGATGATTTTATGAGAGCTCTTAGTTTTTACTTATAGTGATCAAGGGTGTCTTACCTTTTAAGGATTTTGCTCTATCTTGTAGTAGCTTCCTCCTTTTGTTGTAGAGTTTGTTTATGGCTGGGGTCCACCAGACTGGATGCTTGCCTTTGGTACAAAGAGTCTTTGTTTTGCTTGGGATTGCCTTATCCATGCAGTCCTGCAGGTGCTGGTAGAAGGCATTTGTAAGTGATTCAGCGGCTTGAGTACTGTTTTCCGCCGCTCGGGGCCTTAAAGGAGACCACACTAGTCTTTAGAAGTGTGAAGTCGGCTTTGAGAAGTTCTTTACTGTGGTCTTTTATTTCAGGTGGGGTGGGATGAGGACCTCCAGCGAGATTAGTTTGTGGTCTGATCTCACCAGTGAGGGGTACACCTCCGGTGTTGAACATTGTGCTCCCATGTTCGTGATGATGAGATCAAGTATGTTATCTCCTCTTGTGGGGATGGTGACTAGTTGTTCCATGGCATTTGAGTTTATGAATTCCAGGAACTTTTGGGCTAGGGTGTTTGGGCTTGAGTAGTGTTCCCAGTCTATATTAGGGTAATTGAAGTCACCTAGTATGATGGTGTTTGGTGATACATTTATCCCCTCTAGTGTTTTCAGGAAGGCCATGTGAGGTTCCTGAGTTTGTGAGGGTGGCCTGTAACATGCTACAATTTGCAGAGCAGTCTTGCCTATGGTTAATTGCACCTGGATGGTCTCCGATGCATCGTGCGTTGCCACCAGTCTTGAGGTGTGGGTGTCCTTGATGAATATGGATACCCCCTCCTTTCTTGGTATTGTCCAGATTTTGGGGCGGAGCATGATATGAGGTAAAACCTGATAGCGCCGGGGTGCTCTCAGGAGCCTTGAACCAGGTTTCTGTCACAGCACAGACATCGATGTTCTCCATACTGAGAAGGGCCTCGAGTGCGTGCATTTTGAGATTTAGACTTCTGGCATTGAGCAGCATTACCCTTAGTTTTTTCCTTTTTGTGTTCTAGGGTGGTAGGTTTAGAATTTGAGCCTTGCCTAAAAAGGCACTATGGGGTGGCAAGAGCCTTTGCCAATATCCGGAATCCCAGGGTGACAGGTGCAAGCCGTCCCTTGAGCAGCGTGGCTTGTCCAGCATGTCATCCCAGGCAGACAGACACTGGATCCCCTTTGAATGACACCAGTGTTTAAGCCAATTGTTAAAGCTGATCATCTTATCTCTGTATTGTGGCATCATTCTTGGTGAAGGTAGGATACTGCTCAAGGTCAGGGTCATACCTGTCTGGGCTACATAATCAGAGAGCTCCTCAATGTCTCTTTTCATGTAGTCCAAGGAGGTACGTCTCAGGTCGTTTACACCAGCGTGGACAATGACTGAATCATATTTGTACCTGCTGTTGAGAGACCTGAGTGCTTGCGTTATGTGGCGGATTCTAGCGCCCGACAGGCAGCTTACTGTGACCTTCTCCTTACTCAGTCTGGTGAGCGGGGCGTCAGTGTGTCTGACTATGGAGTCACCAATGACTAGTGTGTCTGGCATTGTGTTTGGCCTTAAGGGCTGTGACTGTTTGACACTCTGACTGTGAGGTCTATGTGTTGCAGGTGTTGTGTTCTGAGGTGGTGGTTGTTTGGGTGTCTGCTTTGGTGGCCTCTGCTGTTTTGGTAGATTTTTGATCAGAGCCTCCGAGTATGTCTTTGTGTGTTTATGTGTATGATTTGAGGTTGTAATGGTAATATGTGAGACTGGGTCTATAGTGTGTGTGGTAACCTTCTCCTCCTGACTGTTGTATTTGTGTTTCCTCTTACTTTATTTTGCTTTTGCCTCTTCTTAAAAGTACTCCATTTTATTTATTCTGCTGCATTTATTACTGCTTGGTAGTAGCCTGATTAAATTGTAACAGTTATTCTAAGTCTTTTGGTTTAAGCACTTGGGCTTCATACTGGTTGTTTTACATTAAGGAGGTTTGTGGTCTGCACTCTTGTGGGAGGAGAGGCTGGATTCTGCACTTCTGAGCTGGGAATTTCTGGTCACAGGCTTATTGTGCCTGCTTATTTGAACTGTTTCTTTCTGAAATTGGTGTGCCTTGTTGCTGTAGCATAGGACCAGATTCAGGCCTGTGGAATCTAGCTGCTTGTATAACTTGAGCACTGATCCAGGCCATCTTTTTTGGAGAAGGATCCCCTACACCCTAGTAGTGGGAGTGTGCAGTTAGAACTTGCCTGATTTAAGACTGCTGGAACAGGGCTCAGTTTCAAGCTTTGTTCTGGTTAATTGGGTAACTTGTTTAAATCACTTTGTTCGTTTTCTATTGCTTTATATATATATATATATATATATATATATATATATATATCTACACACACACGCACACATACATTTTGCACTTCATTCATCTGCTTTTTAATGTAATTGTGTTTCTTCCTACTTTATTACTAGGGGCATTGACTACAACTCTGAACTGAGATGTACAACAATAAGTATCCTTTTCTGCATTTAAAGTGTTTTCTTTTTATTGTATCTGCTGCATTTTATGGAAAAAAAAAATATATATATATATATATACACACACACACACACACACACACACACACTTGTTTCCCCACCTTTCTAAGCTAGTATAGTCCAATTTTCAGGTTAGTGCTGAATTCAGGGCTGTGTTACAAATCTCTGTGTTTGCCCATACCTTACTTGGATAGAACGAAGTTTCTCTGTTCACCTGTGATAAAGGGCAGCTTTGAGCAGCCTGTCCCTGGAAGAGTGGTTTCAGCCCAGAAATTAGTAGTTTATTGGCAATTTTGGGCTAATTTCTCTCTCTTTCATTTCCCTGCTATAAAAAACGCATTTGCACGGATTTGCATGCCGAGTAGCACCGGTTAGCTAGGGTGTAAGTATTGCCAGCTCCACAAAGTCTCCTGTTCAATTTTTCCCTTGAAACTAGACAAACTTTCAACTTAAGCACTCAAGCCATTCATTTCTCAGCCCGGCACTTGCTCAAAACTCATAGCAAGCACTTATAAACCTTAGCACTAGACTCCCCTATACTGTACAGAAAGACAAGGCTCTCTATTCGACCTTACCAGCCATTCAGTAAAACAGTTTACTGTACCTATCCAGGCATGTCCAAAGGGCAGTTTTGGATGTACTCTCCAGTCCAACTGGTGAATCTGGGAATTTTGAAACAATGTTACAACTGCCTCATGTACACAGACAACCCTCTCTCCTCCTGCCACCAAACACTAATACATGCAAGAGATGCAATTATACAGCCAAACTGGAGGCTAAGCTCTCTCAACCCAAGACTGGATAGACAGTCAAGAGGAGAAGGGAAACACTGGCATCACACCACCAGTCTCACACAGACCCATTAAACCAGCACCAGCAAAAAACACACGTAAATAAATGAAAACATACTCGGAGGGTCTAAATAAAAATCTGCAAAAGCAACAGAGATCTCCAAAGCAGACATCCAAGCAACCTCCACCCCCCAACACAAACCATGAAACACATACTTCACAAAACCAATGTGCCATGCAATCAGAGCCCTTAAGGCAAAATAACATACCAAACATACTAGTAATAGATGACTCTACAGTCAGGCACACTAACATCCCACTCACTAGGCTGAATAAGGAGAAGGTTGCCAGTATCCACCACATAACACAAGCACTCAGGTCACTACAGAACAAGTACAAATATGACTCTGTCATTGCCCATGTTTGTGTGAATGACCTGAGCCGTACCACCCTGGACTACATGAAGAGAGACATGGAAGAGCTCTCTGATCACGAAGCCCAGGCCAGTATGACCTTGATCCTGAGTAGCATCCTACCATCACCAAGAATGAGACCATGGTACAAAGAAAAAAATTATCAATTTCAACAATTGGCTAAGTTTCTGCTGTCATTCAAAGGGGATCCAGTGTCTGTCTGCCCGGGATGACATGCCACCTTGCTTCGCTAGAGACGCCTTCACCTGTCACCCTTAGGCTTTCGAATACTGGCCAAGACTCTTGCCACCCCCATAGTGCCTTTTTTAGGCAAGGCTCAAATACAAACCCACCACCGTAAATAGCACATGTAACAAAAATCTGAGGGTAATGCAACTCAATGTCAGAAGTCTAAACCTCAAAATGCACGCACTCGAGGCACTCCGCAGTATGGAGAAAATTTATATATGTGCATTAACAGAAACCTGGTTTAAGGCTCCAGAGAGCACCCCAGCACTACCAGGCTACAACTCATACCATACATTTCGGCCACAGAACCCAAACCAAAATACAAAACGTGGGGGAGTATCCATACTCATTAATGATACCCACACCGCCAGGTTAGTGGCACAGCATGATGCTTTAGAGATCATCCACGTGCAACTAACAATGGGCAAAACTGCAATTCAAATTGCAGCTTGCTACAGATCACCCACCATCCATGTCCCAGGACCCCCATTCCGCATTTCTGGAAACACTGGGAAACAAAGGTCCTACCAAACTCCCTAACATTGGGCGATTTCAATTACCCAAACATTAACTGGGAGAACTACTCAAGTACTAACTCTCTTGCCCAACGCTTCCTAGAATTTATAAACTCAAATGCCCTGGATCAA
Organism: Protopterus annectens; assembly: GCF_019279795.1. Taxonomy (NCBI): domain Eukaryota; kingdom Metazoa; phylum Chordata; order Ceratodontiformes; family Protopteridae; genus Protopterus; species Protopterus annectens. The sequence goes on along the minus strand of NC_056749.1, from coordinate 140,589,960 downwards.
CTGGTCAACACTCCCACCAAAGGTGACAACATATTGGACCTGGTCATCACCAACATGGGCGACCACTGTTCCACACCGGCTGTCAACCCCTTGCTGGTTAGATCTGACCATAAACAAATCGCTTTGAATATCCACATTCCGTCCCCATCCCCGGACAAAAACTTTTCAAAAGCAAACTTCACATTACTTAAGACAGAGGTGAAAAGTTTCAAAGCCCATATGCTAAAAGATAATGCTGTCCAAGCTGCAAAATCCTTTATTAATGCATTGTATGGGCACCTACAAAAATGCATGGATCATTCTATCCCAAGCAAAACCAAGACTCACTCCTCCAAGAAAAAGGAAACCAGTCTGGTGGACCCCTGCCATAAACAAGTAATACAATAGAAAGTAGAAACTAGTACACAAGAGAGTAAAATCACAAGAAGGGAAGACATCCCTGATCAGTATCAGCAAGAAACTATGATCCCTCTTAAAATCGTCCAAGGCAAGCTTTGAAAGAAAAATTGCCAAGGACTCCAAAGATAACCACAAGGCATTCTTTAACTATGTCAAGAATCTAAGTGGCAATGCTCAGACCTGCTCAGAGCTAGTGCAGAATGGCACAAAATACACTGAACCAACTGATATTGCCAACATCCTGGCAGACAGGTTGAGTGCAAACTTCACCCCCCCCCTCTCACCCCCAAAAGGGCCCATAACCATACAAGAAGAATGCAGAGCCCCTGAAATCACAGACACTCCAGTTAAAACAGCCCTCTCCAAAGCCAAAAACAGCATCAATGGGACTGGTGTCCCAGGCTGCATCCTACATGAGCTCAAAAAGGAACTAACCCCTCACCTAAACACACTGTTTAAACTCAGCCACTCCACAGGCTATGTACCCATAGAGTGGTGCACAGCAACGGTTATTCTGCTCCACAAAGATGGAGCCACAACAGACCCTGGGAACTATCTCCCTATAAGCCTGACTAGCTTGGAGTGCATCATCATGGAACTCATTAACAGAGACATTGGGAATCTCCAAACACTGGACCCTACCCAGTTCATCTTTGTTAAGGGCAGATCATGCCTCCTAAACTTGGTGGACTTCTATGACACAGTTACCAAGGCTATAGACAAGGGAAAGGTGGTACACACAGCCTACCTAGACCTTGCAAAGGCCTTTGACATCATTCCCCATTCTGTTATTACAGACAAGCTCACCAGCCTGAACATAAACCCCTACGTCACAAGATGGGTTGCCAACTGGCTCATGGATAGAGCTCACATGGTGAGAGTTGCGGGAGCTAGGTCTGACTCTAAACTGGTTACAAGTGGCATTCCCCAGGGTTCAGTCCTAGGACCTCTCCTGTTTGGCATACACTTCTCAGAGGTACAGCAAGCACAGGAGGACTATGGCTGACCAAGTTTGCAGACGACTGCAAACTAGGGGCTATAACTGGCTCATTGGCTGACATATATCCTCCAAAAGGGTCTCACTGAGACTGATACCTGGTGTCAAAATCATGGCCTCAAGCTAAATGCCAAATAGTGCATAGTCATCCCCTTTGGAAAAAACAAACTACCACATAGGTGGTAGTCCCCTAAATATGCAAAACATAAGGGATCTGGGGACCCAAGTAGATAGTAATCTCTCCTTTGATAATCACATTGCCAAAGTGGTTAGAAAATCCTTCTATGTGGCCCACCTAATCACAAAAGGGTTTGCATCCAGATCAAAAGAGGTCATTGTGCCCCTCTACTCATCACACCCATTATAGAGTACAATGCCCCATTTGGGATGTACCTTTCAAGACACCTGCAACAGCTGGAAAGACCACAGAAGTACCCCACCAAGAGGATCACATGGCTTCAAACAGATGCCCTATGCAGCTTGACTGAAGAAACTCCAGCTGTACTCGGTTGCATACCGACTACTCAGCGGTGATCTCTGCCTGACATACAAGGCCATGTCCAACCCAGAATTGATGGACATGCTTCACCTAAAGAAAACCTTATCCCCTTGAGCCACACGCTCTAGGGATCTAAACCTCACCACAACAATAAATAGGACATGCTGGAAGGATAAAGTCCTGTCCTAGAGACTTCCCATGCTTTGGAACAAGATTCCAATCTACATTAGGCAGAGATCCTCACTAACACTCTTCAAAAGAAACCTTGATGAGTGGATGGGAAACAAAATTTACCCCAAGGATCACGTCAGTGGCTCTGCTGGACAGAGGCACAGGGAACTAAATCTAAGGGGTGGGGAAAGCCAACACATTCTGGCTAGGCTTATAAATGCCTTTGGGCAGATAGCCTAGTAATTACCTATCTAGGAACCTATGAACTGTCTGGGTATCTTTCTTCCACATTGCTCTTGTTTCTCCTTGAAGATCCTGATATTTTATGACTTTGTCTCTCTCCGTACACAAGACACTGTACTCACTGGGTATGGCAATTTCAATGATCAATTTTACTTTTGTCTTCTTTTCATGGAACACTATATCTGGTTTTCTAGAATCTATTTTTTGAACTGTTGGTAATGGGTCATCCCATGTGACTTAGACCATCATTTTCTATGATGCTTTGTAGCTCGTGTTTCCAGTGTTTTTCAGCCACTTTAATGCCATAATGTTTGCACAATCCCCAGTGCAACAGTCTTGCCATATTATTATATCATTCAGTATACAGTCCTTCTGCCATTAGTGTCACAAACAGCAACGAGATGTACGACTGTTTCCAATTCGATTTTACAAAACCTATATTTGTCTGTTTCTCCCACATGTTTAATGGACTTTGTAAACCAGCATGTACGTAACCCACTACCTTGGGCCACATATATTAACCTTCCATCTCTTGGTTTGAATTCACCTCTCTATATAAGAGTGTAGTGCTGAACATCGAAACACCCAAACGTCATCAATAACACTGACGATGAATGTCACCAGTACAACATGCATGCGGAAGGAAAATCATCTCTGTATGCAAAAATATAGCTTTAAAAAAACATAGAAAGTTTGTTTTTTGCAGGAGGCAAGCCGCGCTGCTCGCCTGATGTGAGGGGCTGTTCTCCTCACACTCCCTGCTAATTATATATACTAACTCTAAGATCACACAATCTCCAAGGAAGGGGCATAGTCCCCAAATCAGTCATCTGCATTCCTGATCGAAAGGTGTCAACAAAACAGGTGTCAACATTTTGGAGCTTTGAGCAAAGGCACATCTCCCATACATTTATATATGTACAGACATCTCTATATCTGTATACACATACACACACAAAGATACACGTACATGTATGTATATGAGTTACCTATACTTAACCTAACTTCTCATGTATTTGACGGTCAAAAGATTGACTATTTTTGACTATGTCACAAGTGATAATTCAATAAAGGTGTTTGAAAAAAAAAAAGAGAGAGAGAGAGACTGACTAAAGACTGAATCTAAACTAGAGCAAAGCTGCAAAACATCTAACTTGTAAAATATTGACACATACAACACTGAAAAGATGGAAGTTATACTAGGGAAGGGTTTATGCCCTTTTCTCACTGTTGTGAAACTTGTGAGTTGATGCATATATAATTACCAGAGGGTGTGGGGGGGTGCAAGCACCCCCTCCCCACATGCAAAAGCATTGCAAAACATGACAAATTTTAACTTCATAGAAAACCATTGCAAAATCCTACAAAGTCAAACAACATTTTGTCAGTGTTTCTGCAGGAGGTAAAGCCTCACTGTACACCCCCTGATTTTATATACCAACTCGGATGGTGAAAGGCATTACATTTCCTTAGTATAACTTCCATCTTGTCAGTATTTTGTGTTGAGATAAGCCAAGACAATTTACAGTGTTAATATTATACAGTCATTGTTATGACAGCTGATTAAATGACGGTTAGATTAAGTTGAGGAAACACATAAATATATATGTATGTGTGTGTAAGTGTGTGTGTATATATGTATTTTATTCTGCTCCCCCTACAAAAAGTCAAAGCAAAACTTGCCAACACCACATTGGGCAAGTCAACCTCATAACCAAATAAAAATCACTTGCATATAACAAACCTGTGGATAACAAAAACTAAAGGATTTTTTTTAGGATGTAAGGCACCATATAAATCATTATGTGGGAAGCTTTCCTACCTGCCCTTCTAGCTGTGTGTGTGTGTGCATATGTGTCTGTGTGTGTATATCTATATCTATATATATGGTTCCACTTCACAATATCAAATTACTGAAAACTCGAACTTCATATGGTCGAGACCATATAATAGAGTTTTCAGTAACTCAAAATTACTAAGTGTAATTTAAAAAAACAAACAAAAAAAAAAAAAAAAACATTGTTTCTGCAGGAGGCAAGCCCCTCTGCACCCTCCCTCCTTAAATATACCAACCCCATGATCACACTATAGCGAAGAAAAGGGAGATCTCCCATTCTGCACTTTGGCATACAGCGCAGAATGGGGGATTTCCCTTTTCCCCACTGTAGCGCGATCTTGGAGTTGGTATATTTAACTAGGAGGGTGTAAGGGTGCAGGGGGGCTTGTTTGTTTTGTTTTCTTTTGTTACACTTTGTAATTTCGAGTTATTGAAAACTCGATCATATGGTCTCTACCATATGAAGTTCGAGTTTATATATAAATATATATATATATATATATATATATATACACACACACACACATACACAGTAAAGCAAAGGGAATAAGTTCACACAGACAAACCATTCAGTAAAAACTGCACGAAAGGCCTAGCCAAGCTGGTGCCTTCCCTATACAAGTGATTTTCCGATATTAGCATATACATTGCAGCATTTGATGAGTCAAGTACTGCAATGCATTTTTACACTTGCCTATAGTTATGTATTTGGGCCCATTTTTTTTAATAAGCTTTGTTACCTTTTTATTAAATCATGGCTCCAACAAATTTAGCATTTAGTACTATAATGTTACCATGGACAACATTTGTTGTGTCCAAATGGGGAGCTTTCACACATGTGCAACGGTGTGCATGTTGAAGTCTATGGACGCAATACCCGTTTTTCCTACACTGATGCCAAAGGTTAAAGTTTGGTGTCAGCGTATGGAAATTTGAAAAAAAAAATGTTTTTCTTGTTGAAATACAAGAATATGCTCCACAACAGATAAATGTGATGTTCTGCAGTTTGTGTGTCACATTACATGGTGCAAAGGTAACAGTAGAAAACACTGGGAATTCACTTTAAACATCTCATACTGGAGGCCCATAGGATACATGCAAATGACTCTCTAGGGACATAACAGTGTTTCAGCTACATGGCTACTGAATGCCCCTGAATTTTTACTTTTTAAGCCTGTGTGTGCACACATTCAATTAACTAAAACCAAACCCCACTAGCTCTAGACATGCATACACGTCTCTTCCTTTTTTTACCTCTTGAATAGCACGTCAGTGGATTGTTTGGCTAAACTTCAGAAACATATCTTAAAAGCAAGCCTGATGTCCATAAACATTACGGTACTTGCAAAATATCCCAAACAGCATCCAAACAAAAATGTAAAAAAGTCAGACAAACCATTCAATAAAAACTGGTCTCAGTTTGTACTCAGCAATGAAGACTCCAGCTAATGGTTGACACAGTGAAGACTCTAGCTTGGCTGGGTCTATCTTGCAGTTTTTAATGAATTACCACTTGAAGTGAAATGATATTTCATCTTGCTTTGCAAGTTTGCCAGGCACTGATAAAACTCAAGCTTTGATAGTGTTAAAAATCTGGACATTAATCATTTATGGTAAAACAAATGGGGCAAAAAAACTAGGATGCTAGCTGTAATAATCTACTAGGATGCTAGATGTAATAATCTATTTTAGCATCTTGACAAGTACACATGAATTCCATAATTCAGCCATGTGGTAACTTCAGCTTTGAAGCGTCTCTCCCTCCACCCCACCAGCTTCCATATGGCATGCTATATGTTTATTATACAGGTCTCAGCACAGTGTGGAGGTGCCCATAACATCAATGCAGCATAACTGACTGACTCAGATTTCTGAAATCACAGAATGAGATTTGTCCACCGCACACTCTTGACACTAATGCTGTGGCATCACAAAGTGATTACCCTAATGTGGACATGCCAACTGATGGTATTACAACAGTGAATGCATCTCACAAATCACAAAGGCAAAACAACTAGCAGTGCTGGAATTTTTACATAGAAGGTATATGGTACAAACCCTTCATTGTTTACGTTAAGTATTATTCAAAATTTTGTAAAAACAGAAATAAGAGCATTGGACAGTACTCAAAAAATCAAAAGTTCAGCTTGAATTTTGAAAATGGCCGTCACTGACTTACTGACCCCTATTGGATAACAGTTATGAAGTGCATCAGGATTTCAAGGCCTCTTTTTACCGATTTATTTAAAGCATTTCATTTTGTCACCCACCTCGATATTAATATGGCTTTATGCAGGTTAGTAACTGTTGAAGAGACACGTCTGTGACACAGATGACCTAGGTTTGACAACAGACTGAGGTTGCTGTGAGGCCAGGCTAAAAGAAAACACCTTGCAAGCTACTCCCATTGCTCTGCCAAAATGCACTCGACTACCACAACACAACACTAATCACGAGACACATAACTCTCCTAAACAGTGTGTCACTCACCCAAAGCCCCTAAGGCAAAACAGCATGCCCAACACATTAGTCATAGGTGACTCAATAGTGAGGCACACTGATATCCCACTCACTAGTATGAATAAGGAGAAAGTAACAGTCAGCTGCCTGTCAGGTGCCAGGATCCGTCACATAACACACTCACTCAGGTCCCTCAACAACAGGTACAAATATGACTCTGTCATTGTACATATGGGTGTGAATGACCTGAGATATACCTCCCTGGACTACATGAAGAGACATGGAGGAGCTCTCAGATTATGTAGCCCAGGCAGGTATGACCCTAGACCTGTGCAGCATCCTACCATCACCCAGAATTATACCAGAGTACAAGCAGAAAATGATTGATTTCAACAACTGGCTAAGTTTCTGGTGTCATTCTAAGGGGATCCAGTATCTGTCTGCCTGGGATGACATGACTGAGAGACATCGATGCTTTGTCAGAGAAGGCCTGCATCTGTTACCCCTGGGCTGCCGGATACTGGCCAAGGCTCTTGTCACCCCTATAGTGCCTTTTTTTAGGTGGTGTTCCAAAGACAAAATTACCACTGTAACAGCTACAAACAAATGCAATCTGAGGGTCATGCTGCTCAACTCTAGAAGTCAAAATATCAAAATGCACTAATTCGAAGCACTCCTTAAAATAGAGAACATCAACATCTGAGCTGTAACAGAGACCTGGTTCAAGGCAGCAGAAAGCATCCCTGCACTACCAGGCTATAACTCAGTCCACACCTTTCAGCCCCAGAACTTGGACTGGAGCTCCAAAGGTGGCGGTGTTTTCATATTCATAAAGGATGCGCACACCCCCAGACTGGTAGTCCAACATAATGCATCAGAGGTACTTCAGGTGCAGCTAACATTGGGTAAGACAGCAATTCTTGTCGTAGCCTGCTATACATCTCCAACCATGTCTCATGACTCACACTCCACATTCCTAAGCACCCTGGAGAATATCAGAGTCCAAACTAACACTCGCATACTGGGAGACTTCAACTACCTCTCCATTAAATGGGAAAACCACTCGTACCAATACACCGTTTCCTGGAATTCATTAATTCCAGTGCCCTGGACCAGCTCATCCTTACCCCCACTAGAGGTAACAACATCCTCGACCTGGTCATTACTAACATGGGTAACCATTGCTCTACACCAACAGTCAACTCCTCCCTGGTTAGATCAGACCACAAACTCATCACCTTGGAAATTCACATCCCTCCACCCCACCCCCCCACCCCCCTGCAAAGGTAACTACCATGAAAAGCGTCTCCAAAGCTAACTTTGGCCTCCTAAAAACAGAGGTGGCTAACTTCATGTCACCCATGCAAAAGGAGAATAGTTGCATGACCACTGAATAATACACCAATACACTGTACGAATACGTACACAAATGCATGGATCTCTCCATACTCAATAGAACCAAGACGCTCTCCTCCAAAAAAAGGAATCCAATCTGGTGGTCCTCTGTCATAAACAAACTCTACGACAGGAGGAAGAAACTGATGCGGAATAAGGTGAAGTCCCAAGACTGGAAAAACTCCCTTATCGACCTCAACAAAAAGTTGAGATCCCTCATCAAATCCTCCAAAGCTAGCTATGAAAACAGAATTGCAACAGATAGTAAAGACAACCACAAGGTCTTCTATAGTTATGTAAAGAATCTCCACTGCAATACCCAAATTTGCTCGGAGCTACTGCACATTGGTACCTCCTACACCGAGCCAACAGATATTGCCAATATACTGGCCGAGAGATTCAGTGCCAACTTTACCCCCCCCCCCCCAAGGACCAATCACAATGCCAGGGACCCAGTTTTACTGCTGCACAGGTTAAAACAGCACTATCCAAGGCCAAGAATACAGCTTCTATGGGACCTGACAATATCTCTGGCTGTGTTCTACATGAACTACAGAATCAACTGGCACCTCACCTGTGTGCCCTGTTCAACCACAGCCTCACCTCAGGCTTTGTCCTTACCAAATGCCACAATGCTACAGTCATCCCTCTCCACAAAGGAGGAGTGACTACAGACCCTGGGAACTATCTCCCCATTAGTCTGAGTCTGATATGCAAAGCTATGGAACACATCATCATGGACTTAATAAACAAGGATATATGGAATTTCCAAACTCTGGATCCCACACAGTTTGGTTTTGTCAAGGGTAGATCATGCCTGCTCATCTTGGTTGACTTCTCTGAGTCACTCACCAGAGCTGTGGATGAAGGCAAGGTGGTTCATACAGCCTACCTTGATCTGGCCAAGGCCTTTATAGGTTCATAGATAAGTACTAGGCTATCGGCCGTAAAGCCTATATAAGCCTAGAGGTTCCCTGACTTTCACCACCCAAGAAAATTATTTCTTGATACCATTTATTGATTTCTTTTGTCCCGTTCGATTCTCAGCTAGAGCGTCTTCTGTGTGGAGGCATGTGTGAATGAGCGTGCCTTCGTTGAAGGCTGTGCATCAGGGCTGGTAACTCGGCATGTAAAAATCCACTACCAAACATTAGCGGACCAGAGTTCCGTTGTGGCGACCCCTAACCGGGATAAGCCAAAAGACACAACAACACATTTATTGATTTCTTTGATACCATTCTCTACTCAGGAATCATAGAAAAACTCACTAAGCTAGGTATTAACGCCTATATCACTAGGTGGGTTGCAAAGTGGCTCACTGATAGAACCCACAGTGTGAAAGTAGCTGACTCCAAGTCAGACTGCCGACTAGTCATGAGTGGAGTCCCACAGGGTTCAGTCCTGGGTCCTCTCCTGTTTGGTATATACTTCTCTGAAGTCCAGGTCAACACAAAGGGACTTTGGCTGACAAAGTTCACAGACGATTGCAAGTTGGGAGCTTATTAATGTCCCAAGTGATGTTGACATCCTGCAGAATGGCCTCACTGAGACCAACGACTGGTGTCAGAACCATGACTTTAAGCTCAATGCCAAAAAATGTGTCATCCCCTTTGGGAAAAAACCCAGTTCCCATGAACTACTACATCGATGGTAGTCCACTGAACACAGAAAGCCTTACAAGAGATCTGGGAACACAGGTTGACAGCAACCGCTCTTTTGATCACCACATTGCCACTGTAGTCACAAAGTCCTTCTATGTGGCACATCTCATTACTAAGGGTTTTGCATCCAGGAAGAAAGAGGTCATTGTCTCCCTCTACTCTTCCCTCATTAGGCCAATCATTGAGTACAATGTCCCATTTGGCATGTACCTCACTAGACACCTGCAACTGGAAAGGCCACAAAAGTACCTCACAAAGAGGATCCTAGGCCTTAAACACTTGTCCTATATGGACAGACTCGAAAAACTACAACTATTCTCTGTCTCATATCGCCTACTTAGAGGCAATCTCTGCTCGACTTACAAAGCCATGTCTGACCCAGCTCTGTTAGTAATGCTACATCTAAAGAAATCCCAATCCCTCCACACCACACTCTCCAGAAGACCTCAACCTCATTACCACAATCAACAGAACGTACTGAAGGAACAGGTTCATAACCCAAAGACTGCCCATGCTATGGAACAGACTTCCTATACATGTCAAGCAGAGCACCTCGCTGACCTTCTTCAAGAGAAATCTCGATGAGTGGATGGGAAAAAGAAAATTCACCCCGGGGATAACTCCAGTGGCTCTACTCGACAGAGACACTGGGAACTAAGGTCAGGTGGCACGATGCCAGGGTAATCCTATGGCTAGGCTTGTAAAGGCCCCAGGGCCATTAGTCTAGTACATACCTATGAACCTATGAGAATTCTGGGGATGTTTGGATTACGAACCATAGGGTCACCTGAAGTCAGTCATAACTCGGTGGTACTACACAGAAGTGGGTATACAAGTACTGCCGGTAGACAACCTCATTCTGGCACTAAGATGTGCTCTAAAGTAATTCCAGAATTTCTTCCAGAAGTCAGTTTTGTAGAATTCCACAAGGATCCCTATTATTAATTCTCTTTTTTTTTTAAACAGCAATTATGAACACCACCATAAATAATGGCATTACTTCAGCTACAGTGATGTCAAGAGGATGAAATGTTTACTACTGACAAACTACTGCTAACACCTAACACATGCAAAAACAGCATTAAAACATTACAGAATTACACATTACAGAATTGTGCTAAAGTTCAGAATTTAGATTTTAAACTTAAAAAAATGTAAAGACATATTGATAAATGGCTTCGCTGAAGATAATTTAATGGGTACGGATTCTATTTACATCGATTAAGCATAACTTTCCCCCTCCTTCTCTAAATCAGAATGAGAAAAAAAAAATGATGAAATTGGTTTTAATGTACTCAAAAATTGCTTAACCAGTAAGGTTACACAACAAGTCAGAAGAGCCCTGCTTAAATACATTTTTGATTGTACTGTATTGTTTATTCTAGTTGTAACAGTATTTTGCTTGAGAAATTGAGAGCTGTTTATCACTTCATCCTAAGATTCATGACCGATTCTGCCTACACAATATATTAATGTTCTTTGTATAAAACATATAAAAGTATCCCTAACAGAATAAATTTATGGAAGAATTTAGTACATGTATACAGTTTGTCTTTGTTCTTTTCCACAGCTTACTGCTAATAGCTTTATTTGCAATAATTAAATGGAAACTGTTGGCAGAAATTATTCTGCATGGGCTATTCCTTCTTATTAAAGATACAATTTTGAAATATTTATTGTTTAGATCTAGTTTAGCAAAATAAATATATAAAAGTACACCTGTTGAATCTACTCCATATGTTTGCAGACATAACAGAAGCAGAGTTTTTGTACTTTTAAGTCTTGCAAGTGAATCTATTTTTTGTATTCACTTGAAGTTTTAAGTTTGAATGAAATGTAATGTAGTTAAAAATGGTGAATTATACACCACCAAAAAATTGATAGGTATCTATCAACCTATCAAAACGGTGAATTATACACTACCAAAAAATTGATATTACACTCTTAAAAAGTGATTGCTGCTTTCTCAGCTTTTAGCAATTACAAACTTTCTTTTCAATAATTAATTCTATACTGTTCTCGGTGTCACACAGCACACAAACATAGCAGCAAAAGAAAAATGGCCCCATTTTTGCAAAGTGTCCATGTTGCCTCACCCTTCCTGAAAATCTTATGTCACTGCTGGACATTGCTTTAGTATCCCAAGTTCCTACACAGCTGATGACAACAAAATTCTTTTAGATTTTTACTTATATTTGTTTAATTTTAAAACCTCGTTAACCCAGCTTCATAATCAAGTTTAGTTTTTAAATGAATGGTGGCATGGACTTCTGATGATGCTGTAACAGCCTTAAATTGATTTGGTGTCCCGATGTCCACGTATTCTTAAACAGGAAAGACCATGGTCTCCCTATTATAAAAAAGTAGGGACCTGATGACAATGAAATTGAGGGTCTGACAGTATCAGAAAGGTCAGATATTTGATTTTCAAACCCAATAACTAGGTAGCGTGATACATTGTACACTTTGCTGAGTTAGTATTTGAAATTCAAATGGACTGAAGTTTAAAGAGAGTAAAAGGCTTCAGACATAACTTAAAAGTATGTATTAATCCCTCATTTCCCACCATCTTGGAATGATGCAAAGGTTCCAGGATAGAGTTTTGTTTAGTTTTGTTAAAACAATGACCATCCATAGCAGAATACAGAAATAAATAGGCAATCAAACTGTACAGGTAAAAATAAAAGCAATAACTGATATTTTTTTAAAATATATTAGGGTATTTGATACTAAAAGTAGTATAATGAACAGTTAATTGCATTAAGCCAGGTTTTAAATCCCAACAACAAAGAACCAGAAGTAAAACATAAATTCTTTCATTTGGTGTTTCTCACCGTATGTAATAATCACTCCGGATAAGCAGCAGGTGTTGCAAAATGGAGAGGAAAAAATGCTCCGCTTTTGTATCTTTTACCATGTTATAAAGCAGGTGGTACACTTCATTTATATCGGTGCATATCTGGTTAAGGAAAGGCTACCATTTTAAATATAAAGTTCACGTACATAACATTTTGTCATTGCAAGGTCTGCATTTTTTAATACTAGTCAATGTCATTGCCTAAGTAATCAGTCTACATTTTTTATTCTTAATCAATATTCCCTGACATGTTTTGCTATGCATACCCTAAAAGTTTTAATGATTTTTAGCTGCTTTTTTCTTTTCTTTTTTATTTCATTAAGAAATTCATCCCTTAAAAGTGTAACTGACTGCAGTGATAAAGTAGTAATAAATATGGTCCCTCAAGCATTCCTATCAAATGCTGTCCTAATAAATCAAATTTAGGCAAGACCAATGATAACATTCACAAATCATAAGAATGTAGAAGATGACCAGTTTCTGTAATTCACAATCAGCTACAGCTGACATTTAAATGCATGAAGCTACAAGAAAATGAAATATTTATCTGTAAGAAAATATTGATCTTTTCATAATACTTTTGAGAAATATTCATGGGTTATCATCAAAAACTCCTCTTGCCTCTTAGAGTTTTCTAAAGTCTTGTACTCACATCACATATCTTCATGAGGTACACTGTATGTAAAAGAGAAAAAAAATGCATTAAAATGCACTGCACCGCATTTCCTGAAAGAAAAACACAAGAGACTAAAAACAAAGAAAAGCTGATGAAAACATGACAAAACACACTGATATCAGTGCTACTTCAGCACTTTTATAGTTCAAAGGGTTCTAGTTGATGGGGATTTGAGTGCATACTATGGAGTTTGCAATGAAAATACAATAAAGTCAATAAATTAAACTGTTCTGAAACTATTTTGAAACATAATAAAGCTTCTAAGAAATAACTATTTTTACTTTGTTTCAACCTGTCTTTCTGAATTCAGAAATAAACAACCTGACATTACAGAAACTCAGAAGTCAGCAATGGAAAATATACATTTGACAAATCATAGAGTTACAGAACAGAAACAAGGGGTTCATGTTCCACACACACTGGAACTTATTTTGTATAAAATAATACAGCTCTTAAACTAGCCTATGCTTTTCCGCCAATCTGAAAAATAATTAAGGTAGATGAATATACTTGTGAGGTTACTTATTTTAACTAAGCTAAAATAAGGGCAGTACAGAGCGTCAGTGGTTAGAGTCGCTGCCTCCAAACCCATGGTTCTTGAGTTCAGTTCCCTGATGGGTCCTGAGGAGTCTGCATGGTTCTTGTGCGAGCCAAAGACATACAGGCCACTGAAATGGTAATGTCTAAACCGCCCACAGCTGAAGGGAACAGGACCAGTCCTCTCCTTTATCCCCACATATCAAAATAGGCACTGGTTCTCCTGTAACCTTGAAATAGATAAAACAGGTACCAGAAAATGAATGCGTGAATAAAATGGTAAATATATTAACAGAAATAGTCTGCAAATGGTTAATTTTAAGTGTGTAACAGTATACATTTTGAAATGGTAGCAAGATTCCAAGTTTCAAATCCCAATGGATTACTGTATAGACACAGCACTAACCTAGGGACCAGGCACTAACACTGGTGCATCCAGCAAAGCCACATGCAGCCAATTAATGTGTTAAAATATTCATATCCTGGGCAGTGGTAAATCCAACAATGGATACCCTGACAGATAAAAATGCCCTTTGAGTAACAACATAAAGAGCTAATCCTAGCTCTAATGTATATCAGTAACATGGAACATGTGCTAAGTCTGCAGAAGCAGGTTAGGGGAAGAGTGAGACATAAAAAGGCCTTAAGAGAGATGTATGGAACCAAGAAATAAGTAAAGTTTCAAAATGGGGATGGTTTCTTATTCAGCTGATTTATATTATCACACCTTCAAATTTATAACATAGGTTACTATGTGAACAGACACTACACTTATTCTCTTCAGCTTCAAATACCATTACTATGCATTTGTGATAGTGCAGTCTTGGAGACCACCTACAATCCCTCACTGAGCCAAGACTGAGTGATAAAATGGTATTATGCTCTTGTTATACCATCCACACTTACATCACTGCCCAGCATTTATTGATACTTGTTAGAAAAATATGTATTAATGTGTGTTCTTAATGCTAATTAGAAGCTAAAAGAGTTAACACGTTTTTCATTCTATTTTATATACACTATTTTATATACAGCTTAGTTTTATATGAGACTAAAATATGCTTTTGAAACTGCAGTGTGCTTTCTGAAACTTGCAAAATGCCCTCTGACCTAATAACTGCTAGCACAGTGAAATTCATGTTTATGCCTTTTGGAAATGTACTTGAAAAACAGGTGATTATCTGCTAGGTCAGGAAGCAATGAATGAATGAACAATGCTATATTCTATAGTGTTATGATTTTGAACAATTAGCTCTGTTCGTGGTATGAGAACATGCACAGCTGCAGAAGGAAGAGATAAAGATGGACAAAGAACTGTTGAAGAAATTAACTGCAATCTATACTTGCTTTGTGCTCAAATTAGCCATAGTACCTTGATGGTAAGATTGCATATATCTAACCGGTGGTAGCCAAGGCCACGTTGTTTTTCTTAGGAAGTTTCTCACAAAAATTGATAGTACAAGCAGAAAAGCATGAAAACAACTGCTATGTAATGACGATGTTAAAATTTGTGATCTGCTACGTCAGCTTGGTAGGCAATGTCTTATTAGAAAATGTATAAAAATGCTGGTATTTCCTGATTCTAGTTAGACAAACTCTGTATTAGCACGTTTTTGTCTCCTTGCTGCAAGATTAAAGTGCCTTAACCTGAACCTACCATGTATTGATCATTTTTTAAAGTATATTTTTCCTTTGACAGATTGGTCCTTCGAGCCGGAAATATCTCTCGCTCTAGCTCAGGTCAGATGGGCCCGGTGGCATGAAACCATACGGGGAAGAAGTCACATCAGTTCTTCTGCTTTGAAAAGACCTCCGACTGAATTGTCGTTCAAAAGAGGACAACCATTGTCAACAGTTCCGGTGGGATCAAACATGGAGGCTCAGGTAAGGAGGAATTTACAATTTTTCTGTTTTAGATCAGGGACTTGTTACAGTATTTTATTTTGTCAGGGAGATCTGTAAAGTGCAGATCAGGGACAAAAAAGATTGCTGTCTTGTCATAGATCAGGGAAACAGAATAGGTAGGCAGTTATTCTAAACTGTGAAGAAGTGTAAATCGTGGTACCACGTGATAAAAAGGGTTACGTAACAATTTCTAACTTAGCTAAGACAACATGGGAAATAAGTGCACAAAAAGTTCCCGAGATCCGCCCTTAACCGAAGACGCGAAATATATGCAATTACAGCATGCCGACAATGTTAGCTACTATACAAAATGGGTTAATAAATACAAATTTGATGGTAATTTAGATAAACCTTCACTTATCAAACTTGTCAAACAACTTAAAACAGACGCAAGAGGTCAGATAAAAAAGCAACGTCAATTAGGAGTTCCTCAGGCGCACAGGTGGCTTGAGGAAGCAAACCGCAGGGAGCAAAAGATTAAAAATTCAAAAGCAATGTTTTTAGATAAAGAAGACAATAACTTGGTAATAGCAACAGCCCCTCCGCTTCCCTTACCAGAATATGAAGTGAGTGGACAAGCTGATCCACCTCCACTATACCCAGCTGTTCCTGCAAAACCAAAACAGTTTGTCAGAGATCCTATCGCGACTAGGTCTCGAACACGCAATTTGAGAGGGGATATTGAATTGTATGAAATAAATAAAAATTCACAAGCTATGAGTGAAGAAGAGATATGTCCACTCATAGAAGTACCAAATCCACAGGCAGGACAGGACCCAACTCTTCTAGTATATAGACCGTGGACACTGGCAGACTTCGGGAAAGCCACAGAGGGAATTCCCCAACCAAAAGTTAATTTTAGAAAATTCTTAGAAGACTTACAGGGCATGAGGTTAAGTTACCATTTGAATGGAGAGGAAGTAGAGAAAGTAGTCAGACAAATCGTAGGTCCAGATTGGCACATGATCAGTGGCAACTGGAATCCCCGTGACGCAGAACTTAGGCCACTCCCACATAGTAACGCAGAACTGGATAACAGAGTGAAAGGTCTGACAGACCGAATCTCTGAGAAATGGAAGCCAAGGGCTGACTGGACTTGCATTAATCAATGCATACAACAAGAAGGTGAAACTGTTGACAGATATTATGCCAGATTATTAGAGTGTTTTAATAACCATTGTGGAATGCAGGTACCTGAAGACCAAACACATGATTCCCCATATGAGCAGCAGCTAAAGAATGCATTTTTGAAAGGCAGTATTGCACCCATTAGCAGCTTTATTACAAAGCACATGGTAGATCATCGTACAAGTAGATTACAGTCATTACTTGAATATGCAAGACATGCCGAAAGGCATTTTAATAGCAAAAAGAAAAAGAAAACTCAAGTATTTGCAGTAAAAGATGGATCAGAAGTCTTTGTAGTACAAACTGGGAAGAAGGGTAAGAAAAATGCCCAGGGAAACAAACAATCTGATAAACGATCAGAGGATTTTGAAGAGAGAAAGAAAAGGGGTGAGTGTTTTAAATGCGGGAAAAAAGGACATTTAGCAAGGGATTGTAGGCAAAATAAAAAGGTAACCACAGAAGACAAGGAGGGTGAGGACTGACTATATGGTAGTCAAAAATCACTGAAGAGGAATAATCAAGAAAAGACAAGTGCAAATGTGATAGAAGGAGTAGAGGATGTGATAGAAGAAATAGAAGATATGCATGAAATCACCGATGGTGAAGAAAATGAAATTTTAGACTTGGCATTATTGAGCCTAGAGCTCTACTTAGCAGACACAAAACCGGAAGTTACACTTCTGGTAGAGGGGAGGGAAGTTAAATTCCTGTGTGACTCAGGGGCTTCACGGACCCTGATACATCCTTCCAAACTTCCAGAAAATTCAGAATCACTTGATTACATATTAGTGAAAGCAGCTAATGGACAGCTGTATCGGGAACCACTCTCCCACAACATAGCAATAACTGACCCTGTTTCAGGGATGACCCAGAAAAGCAAAATTGTTGTTTCTGCAAAATGCCCAGTAAATCTTTTGGGCAGAGACCTAATGCAAATATTTGGCATAGCAGTAGTTCCAACTATGCAGGGTATGGAAGCACAGCGACAAATGGATACTTTTGTAGTGCGACCGGAGGGTGAAACATTTTATTGGTACAGCTAGGTCTTGGTTACGACTGGTCCAGGGGCAGTAACTGATGAACTGATGAATGTAGCCATCAGTAAATCCACCTCCCTTGACACTGATAAACAGCATTTGTTGTATTGCACTCTATATTACTGTAGCAAACCAGGACCTGATAAAGAATATGAGCAAGAACTGTTTAGAAACCATGCTAACAGATTAGTATTACGAAATTTGTACTGGGACACAGAAGGAAATAGTATAGTAAGCTGTTCATTGCCTCAGGAATTCCTAGCACTTTACAAATCTAATTGATTACCACATGTGAGTTTGACTAAAGATAGAAATGTGAAGTGGGCAGACCTAGGAGAAAAAGTCACAAGGTGGGAAAAGCAGACAGAGTTAGAACTTTCCAAACAGGGAGTACAAAAGCAGAAGCTGAATTGGATAACACAGACACACCCAGCTGTACACTTGCAGGCAAGTGAGGACAGCTGAGTAGCACTCTTACTAGAGGAAGAGGAAAAAGCCTTACGAGACATACCAGAGACTCTCTGGTCAACAGGAAAATCAGATGTAGGACTTATTCGTACAGCAGGACCAGTCACTATCATGCCAAAGTCAGCATTTAGACCTCAAAAGAGACAGTATCCCTTGAGAAAGGATGCAGAAATAGGAATCAAACCTATAATAGCAGCCTTACTTAAGGAAGGAGTATTGATAGAATCTCCTGATCACCATGTAATACACCCTTATTTCCTGTTAGGAAAGCAAATGGAGAATGGCGTATGGTCCAAGATTTACAAGCTGTAAATGACGCAGTTATACCCAGGGCACCTACGGTGCCAGATCCACACACCTTATTAAATGATTTGAAACCTGAACAAAAGTATTTTTTTGTGGTAGATATTAGCAATGCATTTTTCTCAATACTGATACACCCTGACAGTCAGCATTGGTTTGCATTTACATTTCAGGGGAAAAGGTATACATATACCCGACTACCACAGGGATATTGTGAGAGTCCAACAATATTCACACAGGAAATAGCAAGTAACCTGCCGGGATTTATCCCACCAAAAGGCAGCCAGATTTTACTTTATGTAGACGACATTCTGCTGGCAGCCCCCACCCAGCAAGAATGCAGAGAAGATACCATAGCATTACTACAATTTTTAGCTACTCAAGGACACAAGGTAAACAAGAACAAACTGCAACTTTGAAAAAAACAGGTCAAATACCTGGGATATGTAATATCCAAAGAGGGCAGAATATTAGATGAAGACAGAAAAACAGCAATATTACAAGCACCTAAACCAACTACCAAGAAGAAAATTATGTCCTTCCTAGGTACTACTCATTTTTGTCGAAGTTGGATTCCAAACTATGCTTTGGAATCTGCTCCATTGACCAACTTGATATTCAAAAAGCCTGTGGCAGCACAAGATTTATTACAGTGGACACCAGAAGCAGAATCAGCTTTCTGCAAATTGAAACAACTGATAGCATCCTCATTAGTTTTAGGGTTACCAAACTATCAAACTATTTTTCCAAACTGTAGATTGTAAGCAGGGTTATATGACATCAGTGTTAACACAACAGCATGGGGACAAACAACGTCCCATAGCTTACTATTCATCACAGCTAGACCCAGTGGCACGATCCCTGCCCCACTGTGTACAAGCAGTAGTCGCAGCTGCAATGACAGTGCACTTCAGCCTCAGTAGTGTTATTCCACCCTCTCACATTGAGAGTGCCTCATGCAGTCGTGATTATTTTACTGCAAGAAAAAGTAGCATATCTTTCTCCTGCTAGACATCTTTCCTGTATGACTATACTGTTGAGCCAACCTCATATGACAATTGAACGATGCACAACTTTGAATCAGTCAACCTTGCTTCCAACCCCTGCAGATGGCAAACCACACTGCTGCCTGCAGGAGATTGAGCAAAAGACACTACCTAGAAAAGATCTCCCGGATGTTCCCTTGGATGATGCCGAGGTGACATACTATGTGGACGGCTCATGTAGGAGGGGTCCTACAGGACAGAATCTAGTGGGGTCTGCAGTAGTTTCTGATACTGAGATTTTAGAAGCAAAGTCTTTACCGCACAACTTATCTGCACAAGCAGCAGAATTGATTTCTTTAACAAGGGCATGTACCTTGGCAAAGGGTAAACGAGTGAGCATTTTTACTGACAGCCAGTATGCTTTTTCTACTGTACATGTTTTTGCGCAGCAGTGGAAAAATAGAGGAATGATAACATCTACTGGTAAACCAATTAATCATGCGCAATTTATTTTAGATTTGTTAGACTCTATTCAGTTACCTCAGAAAGTAGCTATTTGCAAATGCATAGCTCATACCAAACAGGATAGGATTTCGAAAAGTAATGCGAGGGCTGATATAACTGCAAAACAAGTAGCTTCAGCTTCAGAAGTATTTCTTTTGAGTGAGGAATTACAACCATCTGAGATTTTAGACTTAGAAATGTTAAAAACAATGCAGACACTTACTACAAATGTAGAAAAACAAAAATGGATAAAACGAGGAGCAATTCTTGAGAAAGGGCTGTACATCTCCAAAGAGAGGAAACCAATTTTACCATCTAACTTGTTTAGATATGCAGCTTTGTTGAGTCATGGGCAGTGCCATGTCTCAACAGGAGGGATGGTACAGTTAGTGAATCAAGTGTTTACAATGTATGGATTTACAATCTACACAAAAAAATTTTGTGCAGCATGCCATGTTTGTAACAAGCATCATGCACAAGGGGCACTGAAACCTAAGCAAGGGAGTTTCCCTACATCACAGTATCCATTCCATACTATCTGTATGGATTTTATAGAGCTGAACAAATGTGAAAATAAGAAGTACTGCCTTGTCATTATAGATATGTTTTCCAAATGGGTGGAAGCTTTTCCAACTAAAAATCCAGATGCAGCTACTGTTGCAAAAGTCCTCGTTAAAGAAATTATTCCTAGATTTGGCATACCGGAAAAGATTTATAGTGACAATGGCACACACTTTGTAAATCAAACTATACAACAATTGAGCCGTTACTTTGGGATTTCTCTGAAAAACCAATGTGCATACCACCCCAATCTGCAGGATTAGTAGAGAGGTACAATGAAGTTTTGAAAAATAAGCTTAGGAAATTGATTAGTGATACACAAAAGAACTGGGTGCACTGTCTACCTCTGGCACTGTTGAGTATGAGAACTGTTCCAAATGTAAAAGGGTTAACTCCTTTTGAAATTCTGTTTGGGAGGGCATATTATACACCTCAGTGGAAACCTCTCATGCCTGCAGACCAGGAGGCTGACAGTTCACTTGCAGAGTATATGAGGCGATTTTTGAATAACAAACTTTTGCAGTTAAATTCTGTTTCTGATAAAGAGCAAACCAGACCATCGGAAGCAGCAATAGTCCCAGGCACGTGGGTCTGGGTAAAGGTCTTGAAGAAAAAGAATTGGAGTTCTCCGAAGTGGGAAGGACCATACTAGGTGCTACTGTCAACACCCACTGCAGTCAAGATCGCAGAGCGAGCGTCCTGGAGTCATTTGACACACTGTAAATTGGTTAAGAACTTTGAACTGGACAAAAACCTTGTTACTGTTGTACAACGAGAACAAAATGACCAGGTATAGAGTAAACAGGGATGCAGAACAACCTCAAAAAATTTGCATGATTATTCTGATAGCTATACTGATAACAATGATCTTTTTGCTGTGGCCTTTCCTTTTCCCAGCCACACGAGTTAAACTGAACAAACATGATGCATTACTCATAGACTGGCATCCAAACTTTAACACTTACCAAGCAATTAAATATGTGTATGCTGAGACTTTTAATGTTTCGAACTGCTGGATTTGCACAGCTATACCAACAGCATACAGGGGATTACTGATGACTGCTGTCCCCCTAGGGGTTAATGAGACTTGGGAAAACTTGATTTTTGATACTACGCCTGTGAAATCACAAGACAAAGTAGCATTGTACCTACCTGTTACATAAAAAGGGATTGTATGTTTTTATAAAAATGACACTATTCAGGTGGGTTGGAGCAATTGCAATGTGACTGTTTCTTATAAATCTTATATTATGGCCAGTAAGGCAAAAACTATTTGTGATACAAACTATGATGCATATTTTGAAAAGATGCATAGAGGTGTTAGTGAAATACAACATAATCCTGTTCTTTTAAAGCAGCTTTCTATTATTGATAAGAAAATGTTTCATGCAGGGCAAACTTATATCAATACTAAAGTAGAGAATTGTTATTTTGTTTGTGGGAAAAAAGCATATAAATGGCTACCTGAGAATTGGTCCGGCAGTTGTTTTTTGGGTTACCTGGTTCCGGCCATACCACGCACTGCAGCTTTGCCTCAGGGAAAAATTCGAAACATCAGCAGTAAACCTAGAAGTCCAATCAAGAGACCCGAGAATCCAGTGGGACGAATTGAAGCAGGGTGGAGAAACCATAACTCCATGAAAAACAAAGATAAACTGACACACATGGACTTGAGTGACACCATTATATCGTGGGCAGGCATAGCCCCTGCATATGGTGCAGTGAAATTGATTTGGGAGCTGAGAAAACTGTCTAAACTTCTCGAAGTTTTGAGCAATGTAACTTTTTCTGCTCTCGAATTAGTGACTGATGAACTAAATGCTATGAGAACTGTGGTACTTCAAAACCGCATGGCTCTTGACTTCACCCTAGTGGCTAGAGGTGGTACGTGCGCTTTAATCAAAGAAGAATGCTGTTCGTATATTCCTGACAACCAGCACGAGATAAACGACCATCTTGAGGTGATCCAGCAAATGTCAACCATGACCAAACCAGGCCTAAACCCTCTGACGGACTTTTTCCAGAATTTGTTTGGGGGGGTGGGGTTCCATCCTAATGAACATCCTGATTGCCATTTGTGTGGGATTACTTCTATTAGGAGCATGCATTTGTCGTGGTATTCCCTGCATGAAAAAGTTAATCAAAGATTTTATAGACATGTCAGTTTCTGAGACTTTGTATCAAAGTACTGAAACTGAAGAGTTGTTGAAAAGTGAAACACCTTCATAGGTCTAAACTGAATGACTCTCTTAACTGCAAATCCTGAATGGAAGAGGTTAGGAGAAGCAGCAAACTGTTTATGCTTTTGAAAATAGATTTAAAAAGTATTAACAGGGAGGAAATGTTAGAAAAATATGTATTAATGTGTGTGCTTAATGCTAATTATTAGCTAAAAGAGTTAACACGTTTTTCATTCTATTTTATATACACTATTTTATATACAGCTTAGTTTTATATGAGACTAAAAGATGCTTTTGAAACTACAGTGTGCTTTCTGAAACTTGCAAGATGCCCTCTGACCTAATAACTGCTAGCACAGCGAAATTCATGTTTATGCCTTTTGGAAATGTACTTGAAAAACAGGTGATTATCTGCTAGGTCAGGAAGCAATTAATGAACAATGCTATATTCTATAGTGTTATGATTTTGAACAATTAGCTCTGTTCATGGTATGAGAACATGCACAGCTGCAGAAGGAAGAGATAAAGATGGACAAAGAACTGTTGAAGAAATTAACTGCAATCTATACTTGCTTTGTGCTCAATTTAGCCATAGTACCTTGAATGGTAACATTGCATATATCTAACCGGTGGTAGCCAAGGCCACGTTGTTTTTCTTAGGAAGTTTCTCACAAAAATTGATAGTACAAGCAGAAAAGCATGAAAACAACTGCTATGTAATGACGATGTTAAAATTTGTGATCTGCTACGTCAGCTTGGTAGGCAATGTCTTATTAGAAAATGTATAAAAATGCTGGTATTTCCTGATTTTAGTTAGACAAACTCTGTATTAGCACATTTTTGTCTCCTTGCTGCAAGATTAAAGTGCCTTAACCTGAACCTACCGTGTATTGATCATTTTTAAAGAATATTTTTCCTTTGACAATACTATTCACATTTTAGAACTGCAATCTCCATTTTTCAATAAATGGACATTCTTTTTGTTAGCATTGATCACTTATCGCCTCCACTTATAACTGTATCATTATTCCTGCCATTTAAGGCATAATACAGGCCAGTACTAGTGTGTAAGGTAATAAAGCACCAACTCTAATTATTTTTATGAATTAAAGACACCAAAGACAGTATACATTTTTTACTTCTATTTATTTAATTTTACTTATCCTATCTATTGGTGCATCTAGCTCCATGATAAAAAAGCGTCAGAACACCAATCATACATTTTATCAAGATGTTTTCTCCCTCCTCAAATTTGCATGGCAAACACACTTATGAAACTCACTTTTCCTGTTCTCTTGAGACAGCAAAACTCCTCTGTTATTTTTAGGAAGGAAAAGACAGTCCATTATGAAGGTGGTCACCAAACGCAAGACTGCTCTGCTTTTTAAGAACATTATAATCCCAGCAAATGTCTGCTGCTACTACGTGGGGTGTATGAACTGTGTGGGTAACCATGCTATAATAAGATCTTTTCCTACCAAATGACACTGATGTAGTAAGAGAAGCAGTACATGAAGCGGGTGAAAGCAATCAACAAAGTTGAAGACAGAAGCAGTTATGGGACAGAACAACAAATAAGGAACAAATTAATGGGAGGAGTCAAACTGTTTTCCTGCCACAAACAATAGCAGACATTTGGGGACTCTCTTTTTTTTTTGTGGTGCAGTTCTACAGTGAAGGTAAAGTTCAAAACTTCCTCTAAAAAAAATATACAAATTGTATAACAATCGTGCTACAATCCCTGAAGTTCTGGCTCCATGAAGTCGAGGCCTCCACAGTCCATTAAATCCAGTTCTAGGACTAAGTAGGTTTCTTCCTGAAAACATGTCTAAAATGGGAAGAAATCATGCCATGAGCATTGCTGATACAAAAGAAAGAGCACTACAAAAGACCTTCACCATTTATAAAGATACAGCTATGCAATCCGCAAGGCCTGCTCAGAGCTTCTCACCAAGTATATTCAGACTGTGCACTTCTAATCCCTTTACTGAAATATAACTGAACTCTAATTCCCTTTAAGTTTGGAAAATCTTTTATTAATTCAATAAGGCCATTTATGTTCCATGTCACTATACACTTTTTAAAAAATTCCATACAGAGTACTTCTACATAAATGTTGGTAAAACAAATGGTTGTTACCAAGAAAATCATTTTTTTGATTCCAAACATAGGATGTATGTAAGGTGGATGCAAGATATAAGAAAAGTATTTAAAGTTTTGTTATACACCTTTTAGTGCTGATATGCCCTAGTATAATGCTAAAAGTTTGTTATGCACCTTTTAGTGGTGATATGCTCTAGCAGAATGACAGAATTTTAACAGTAACTCCTACAGAACAGCATTTAAAGCATTTAAATACTTTAAAGATGGTTATAAACATTTTGCTGGTTTATGCACATACAAAGTGTGCTAAAGTGTAGTGCCCAACAGCTTTTAAAGTTAGTTGTCCATCAGGAGGACATTTCGCTCATGCCTGCGGCTGCTTCCTGCATGGCCGTGCAAGTGTTTTACAGATTTTAAAACTGTTTTAAGAATCTGTGATCCTACATTTTAAACATGCAAAATCCATGAGCCTTTCTTCAACTGAGGTCATCATGACAGGTTGACAGCTTTCCAGTCTTAACAGGGGGACTGACATACACCCCGTACCTGTGAAACTACAAGCTCCTTCAATGATCTAATAGTATGATTATGTAGTAGCTTCGTCAGCCATTTACAAATTCTAAAATGACTAATACTAAACTCCAATGCCTTCTGCACTTTAAGATTTTTATTTTCTTTTGTACTCCTGGCTCTGTGATAGGACAGGGATCAGCCACATACTTGCGGCATTCATTATAAATGCTGGTGGCAAGGGGTAAGCTGTTAGCAAGGACATATGGTTTATCCAACATACATGATCTTTAAAAGGAAATGCCACCCTCTCCTACAGTTTAACTCGATCCTTGGGTTGTTCTCCCTACAATATGGTTCCAGTATTGTCTAGGCACCAGAAACCTGCTTGTACTTTTTAAAACTTTAAATTCCTTTCCCTGGAATCAAAGGAGAGGAAAACCCATCTATTTTTTAAGCTTAACTTCTCAAATACTTTGCAGAGGGATCCGTCTCTGACTGCATGACATACCATAGACACAGATAAATCTGTAGTTTACCCTGTCGTTTACTGCTGTCAATCTTAAATGGGCAATTAATCCTGCTAAGTCAGAAGCACAGCAGTTGCTATAAAGTGAGAGAAAGCTGTGGAAATGTTTTCCACTGTTTTAGTGCAGAGAGAAGATCTTAAACCTATTCTTAACTATTCTTTCATAGCAAAACAAAGCAATTAGATAAATCAAGGGTTTGAAGCAGTTGTCACCTCTTCTGACAAATTTACATAAGCAGCAACAGTATTGAAATGCTAAGCTTTAAATGTAAGCTATTTAAGATAGGTTATATGTTAAGACAACTTAAAGGTAGTATGAAAGGTTTCTGTGACATCCAGAGAAGTCAGAAAATATTTTTTTCTTGTAAAGTAAAACACATTTGTCATTTTCAAGTCCCACTCCCACACATACATACAAGACTGAACTGCACAAAAAGAAACAGGTGGCAACCCCATCAACTAGGTGCACCAATGTTGTGTCTTTCGGCTTTTCCCGATTAGGGGTTGCCACAGTGGAACTCCGGTCTGCTAATGATTGGTAGTTGATTTTTATGTGCCAGGTTACCAGCCCTGATGCACAACCTTCAACGAAGGTACGCCCATTCACGCATGTCTCCAGGCAGAAGACGCTCTAGCTGAGAATCGAACCGGACAGCGTCTTACTGTGAGGCGACAATGCTACAGCAGCACCACCACCATGATACAACTAGGTGCACCGATAGATACTCTTTATAAAAATGATGTATGTGTTTTTTGTGACATCCTTTTAGAGGCTGATGCATATATGGTACACACAACCGTGGTAAGAGACCCCCTACAGACTTTGGATCAGTCCTTAAAGAGGTACAGTACATGAGAATTTTTCAGTCCACAAAGGAAATGTGACCATTGATGGCAACCATAATATCTAGCTGAATAAACTAACATATGTTTGCTATGTGCCCTTCCATTAAAAAACATTAAGAAAAGGATCACAAGTGCTTTAATTGTGTTTAAATACACATCTGACTGTGCCAGCTTTTGTGTGAGCACACACACACACACGTACACACATGTATATATATATATATATATATATATATATATAGATGCTTGATAGCGGGAAGGTGTAAGGTAATAGCTAGGGGGGGAGAGAGCAGTGAGCAAGGGTGGGAGGAGTTAGGTGTAGTGAGTTGAGAGGTGGGAGGGGTTATTTTAAGAGAGGCAAGCTGTGATTGGTGGGGGAGTACAGGAAGTTGGGGATCAGGTAGGGTGGGGTTAAGATGGTTAGTTACAAAGGTAATTGATGTGTGGGTGAGAATGAGGGTAGAGTAGGGCAGCGGAGTGAGCCCGAGTGAAGCGAGGGCGAACAGAGTGAGCAGAAACTTTGAGGAAGCTAGCCAGACCACAGTAGAAACAATCAGTTAGCAAAGTGTGCCGCAAGACAGTGGAGCAGTTAAGAGTAGGCAGTTCCTTGAGGTAAGAAACTTATGCAGGTAATAGCAACTTAACACTTGCTGCTTATTAGTTCTGTACAGTTTTAAACTTCTTGGTATTAACAGTTGCTAAAGAGAGAGAAGAAGAATGGAGGGAGAACGTTTAAGGGAAAGAGGAGGGGAGTCCAACAATATTTGTTTGAGTTAGTGAGCATGCCACTAGTCAAATAAGCACTGAAGTGTTTCACTACGCTTAAACTTGCCTAGTACACCAGAAAGATTCCTGAAACTAATAGTTTCCCTGCAGGTGAGACTTGAAGTCTTGTATTTCTTGCCATGAGGAAGGTGCAAAGGGGTGGGAGATCCACTTAAGCAGGATTAGTTAGTCAGGTGTGCTTATTAGGAATTTGAGAACAGCAGTCGGGAGGCAGAGAAAATTCCCTTCATAAGGATGAAAAGGCTATTTGAAAATGGCCCCAGTTTTTTGTGACTCTAACCGGACTTGCTAGACAGAGAGATTCATAACCCAAAGGCTGCATCATCTACGGAATAAACTTCCTACCTTTGTTAAACAAAGCATGTCCCTCACTCTCTCCAAAAGGAATTTGGATAAATGAATGGGGAACCATAAATGTACTCCTGGGGTACTGCCTATATCCCTTATGGACAGAGGCAGCCTGTAAAATAACTCAGGGCTCCAACAACCAAAGACCTACTACCCCGATACTACCCCATCCCACATCTGGGGAATTAAGATATAATATTGTCATATCCTGGGCATTACTGGCTAGGCTTGTAAAGGGATCTTGTGCCATTAGCCCAGTAATCACCTTTGAACCGAGGGAGGGGGTCAGCATTAGGAGTAATCTTCCTCTAACAACTCTCAGGAATTACAATATATGAAAGCTTAAATTACAGCTAGCATTACACTCAGCAAATCTACAGCCTGCCTAGGCATGAGATAGAAAGTACAGTTTTGTAACTACCATAAATGTAGATGTTAGAGTGCTAATACATCTGCAGTCATAACAGATGGGTTCTCTGCCATCAGGCGGGTCCTCAGTCGGCCAAATTCCAAAGTCTAGGTCCGGCGTCGGTTGTCACTTCTTCCCTGACGTCAGTGCGACAGGGGTATAAAAGAACCAGCCAACGCCATTTTCTTCAGTTTTTCTTGCCCCAGATGTCAGGTGCCCCCAGAAGGAAGGCAATACATACATTTATGCAATAATGCAATGCAGTATAATCAAAAAACAGTAGTTGCAAGCAAATACACCATAAAAGAATACCCCAATCAGGTTGTATGAGGAGGTGTTAGCGATTAGGCCTGTTCCAGAGGGGAAGGAGGGAGGGAAACTTGGACTGCAGCTGTATTAGCACTCGAACATCTACATTTATGGTAGGTACAAAACTGTACTATGTTCATCGTGCATACAGCTGCAGTCATAACAGATGGGTAGAATCCCAAAGCTAAAATAAGGGTGGTAGGCACTAGGTGGAACTAGGAGGAGCCAGGATGCCCTGCAAAACTGCAGTGGCAAACCCTGCTCTAGTTTTGGAGTATAAAGGCAGGTGATAGTGCTTGGAGAAAGTATGCACAGAACTCCAAGTGGCAGCTTCCAAAATATCTTTGGTAGGAACCCCCCCCGAGGAAAGCTGCAGAGGTAGCTGTGGCCCTAGTGGAGTGAGACCTTATGCCTGCAGGTACAGTTTTACCATGAAGAGAGTAACAAAAGCGTATGCAGTGGGCTATCCATTTTGAGATTGTCTGTTTGGAAATAGGCTTCCCTTGAGCCCCTGTAGCATAGGACACAAACAGTTGGTCTGATTTTCTGAAAGGCTTTGTTCTGTCCAAATAATAACGTAGTTGCCTGTGAATGTCCAAAGAATGTAGTAGCCTCTCCCCTTTGTTTTGAGGATTTGGGTAAAAGGTAAGTAAGTGGATAGCCTGATTCAAGGCTACCCTGGATACTACCTTTGGCATAAAGGAAGGGTTGGTTCATAAGGAAACTCTGTCCTGATGGAAAATGATGAAAGGTTGCACAGCCATGAGGGCTTGTAGTTCAGAAACCCTGCAAACTGAGGTGATAGCCATCAGGAAGGCTGTTTTCCAGGACAAATATTGTAGTTCTGATGAGGCAACTGGCTTGAAAGGAGGCAAAGTCAGTTTCTCTAGAATAAAATTGAGATCCCAAGCAGGCACTGGTTGTTTCCTTGGGGGTTTAATATTCTTAGCCCCTCTGAGGAACTGTCTTAAGAGGGGGTGAGAGAATAAAGGAGGATCAGTGTTGTATTCTGAAGAAATGGCTGAGGCATGGATTTTGATGGAAGAGAATGAAAGTCCACTGCTTAGCATCTCAGCTAGATACTGTAATATTTGAGGTAAATTCAGTATTTCAGGGTTCTGGCCCTTTTTCTCATTCCAAGCACAAAACCATTTCCATTTGGCGGAGTAGGCTTTTCTAGTAGAAGGTCTTCTGGCCTCCAAAATGACATCCTGTACCTCCTTGGAGAGTAGGCTCTGTTGTGATTTTAAGGAATCTTCCATGTGGTTAGATTGAGTGTTTTCAGCTGGCTGTGAAGAGTTTTGAAGTTGTGCTGAGTCAGTAGAAGAGGCATTAGAGGCAGTATCCATGGTGGGGAATGCGTCCGGCTCCTCAGGAGTGGGTACCAGTGTTGCCTTGGCCAGTCTGGAGCGATGAGAATCATCTGTGGTCTGTCTGCTCTGGTTTTTAATAGAACTTTGGGCAGCAGAGGAAGAGGTGGAAAGGCATAAACTGTCATTGTTGTCCAACTGAAAGAGAGTGCGTCCACTTTCCAGGCCTGTGGATAAAAGGTCCTTGAGCAGAATTTTGCCAATTGGTGATTTCTGTGGGAGGCAAAGAGATCTATGTCTGGCCTTCCCCATGCTTGAATTATCTTTGAAAAAACTTGAGGATGCAACTTCCATTCGTGTGGATCTGTCATATTTCTGCTTAGGTTGTCTGCCAGCATGTTTTCCTTGCCTGGCAGGAACTGTGCTTGAAGCTCAATTTGCAATTCTTGAGCCATGTTCCAAAGAGACATGGCTAGCCTGCATAGGGGGTATGAATGGGTTCCTCCCTGTTTGTTTATGTACCACATTACTGTGGTGTTGTCTGTCATTATCAATAGCTGGCCTGGATGCAGCAGGTCTTTGAAAGCTATAATAGCATTTATTACTGCTAGCATTTCCTTTTGATTGATGTGTAGGTGCTTTTCCTTTTGGGACCATCTGCCCTGAATGCACCGATTTGTCATGTGTGCCCCCCAGGCATAATTAGAGGCGTCTGTTGTGATGATTTGACTTGCTTGAGGCTTGCAGAATGGGAGACCTGTGTTTCTTTGGCATGCTTGAGCCCACCACAGAAATTCCTTTTGAAGACATGGAATTAGTGGTATTATTGTTTCCAAGCTGTGGCTGTGCTGAGACCATAGGTTTTTCAGGTACCATTGAAGTTTCCTCATATGCAGCTTTGCACATGTGATTAGTAGGATGCAAGATGCCATGAATCCCAGAGCCTGCAGGATTTTCCTTGCAGTCAGCCTGGTGAAAGTTGCCATTTTTCTGAAGTATTGAGTTAGTTGCCCTTGCTTCTCTGGCATGAGGTAGGCCATTTGGGTGTTTGTATCCAAGTTGGCACCCAGGAAAATTATTGTTTGAGATGGTAGTAGCCTTGATTTGTTTTTGTTGACTGTGTATCCCAGGGAATTCAACAACTTTATTACAAAAGCCAGATGTTTCAGAAGTATGTGCTTGCTATCCGCTTGGATCAGGCAATCGTCCAGATATGGGTATATTTGTATCCCTTGCAGTCTGCAGTAGGCAATTACTGATGCCAGGCATTTCGTGAACACTCTGGGCGTAGTAGATAAGCCAAAGGGCAATGCAGAGAATTGATAATGTTTTGAACCTGCAAGAAATCTGAGGTATCTTCTGCAAACTTGTCTGACTGGGACATGCAGGTATGCCTCCTTGAGGTCCAATGTTACCAGCCAAGACTCCTTGCCCAGCATGGGAAGAAGCTGCTGTAATGTGAGCATCTTGAATTTTGGCACGAGTAAAAAAGTGTTTAGGATGGATAGGTCCAAAATAGGTCTCCAATCTTTGCCCTTCCTTGGTACCAGGAATAGTCAGGAATAAAAACCTTGACCCTGTTCTTGTGCAGGTACCTCTTGAATAGCTTTCATGTCCATGAGATCTGAAATTTGTTTTTGTGCCTCTGCCCTTTGATTGTGTGGCAGGTTTGGCATGCCTCTCATTTTTGGAAGGATGTGAAAGTGGAATCTGTAGCCTCTGCCTATAATGTCCAGGATCCATTTGTCTTTTGTGACAATATGCCAATTTTTTGAAAATAATGCCAGTTTCCCGCCTAAAGGTGCTGCCATTTGAGCCTTGCTTGGCATGCAAAGGGGAAAGTCATTGGTTCTGCTTTCTGAATGGCTGTGAACTATCCTCACTACCTCTTTGGGTAGGTGCTTGCCATTGTCTGCCTCTAAACGATCCTTGAGATTGCCCTCTACCCCTAGGGCGCCTGTATCTACCTCTTTGGGGTCTGTCCGTGGCTGGAAAGGACCAATTTTTTGAAGGCCAATTTCTACTGAAACGTGGAGGTTGTACCTGTAGGAAATCTTTCACTGTTTGCATTGATTTTGCCTTTTCCTCCATTTTCTTTAATACCTCCTCAGCTTTAACACCAAACAATACATCTTTTTGCAGAGGTGCATCCAGTAATTTAGCTTTGACATGATCTGGTAAGGTTTGCTCTTTAAGCCAAGCATGTCTACGTATGACTGATCCTGTAACAGCAGCTCTACATGAGGCTTCTAAAGCATCAAAACCACATCGCAAGGTATGTTTACCTACTTGCTCTGCACTATGTATCAAATCCTGCAACTCCTTCAAGTCTGGTTGTTCAGGTTATGATATTTTGCTTCTCAACTGTGATAACAGAAACTGTTGGTACTTTAACATATGGAACTGGCAGTTTAATGCCCTCATGGATAAGGTGGCCGAGGTATATACCTTTTTCCCCCACCTTTCTAAAGCTCTGGAATCCCTCTCTGAAGGTAATGGATTTTTAGTAGTGGAGGCCTTAAATCCCTTGGGGCCCTGTGAGATAGTTTCTGGGTCAGCCGCATGGCTTTTGTATAGGAATTGGTGAGAGTCAGGAACCCGGTAATACTCATCAGGCTTGACTGGAGCTGAGGGCAAAGAATCTGGGTTGAGGCAGGACTCCAAATACACATCATCAAGGATATCTAAGACAGGAGGTATAGCCAGAGGCCTGTGCTGAGGGAGCAAGAGAAAATCCCTAAGCCTTTTCTTGGAGTCTGAGTACTCTTGGCCTTCCCAATGGAAGTGTTCCCTCAAGGTATGCAAGGTTTCCCCAAAAGAGTAATCCTCGGGGGGGGGGGGGCAGAAGGAATGGACTCCTCTGCATCAGAATCTTCAAAAGGGGAGTATGAAAGTTCCTGGTCATCAGAATGTTCTGAAATAATGGAGGCCTGGTCCGAGGAGGGGGATTCTTCCTCCACTCTGGGCCTTTTTTCCGGGGGGGGGGGGGGTTGGGAACCCCTGATAAGAGTAATTAAGTCCTCAGCCATTTTGAGCATCTGCTTTTTAGGCCTTGAGAAGGGCTCTGTGGGGTTTGTTTTTTAGAATGCATGGCTGTCTTCGACTTAGTGAAAGCCTTGATGGGAAAAGAAGAGGAAGGCCTGAAGACACCTTGAGAGGAGGCATACCTGTCTAAACTCAGTTTCACCGCCAAGAGTGGCTTCGGTATCTGTAGTCGGGGTGTGGGCCGAAGAGCCTGCGACTCGGGTACAGAAGACACCGTCAATGAAGTGTCGTCAGTAGTCAGGGGCTGCATAGGCGCCTCGCTGAGAACCGGACCACCTGTAGTCGGCTTTGGTGTGGTGTTGGTAGAGGCTGCAGACCTCGTGTGTCGGTCCTTATCTTTGCGTTTTTTAGTCAAAACTGGAGTCGGAGTATCCGACGACATTATGTAGTTAAATTTTTTGCCAAAAAAGTGCTGGGCGAACTCCGCCCGACGCTTAATGGTGCGTTTGTTGAATGTAGCACAAAAATGACAGGCCGAGACGTCGTGGTCTGGGCCTAAGGAAGGAATGCAGAGGGTATGAAAATCCTTATGCCGTATTTGCTTCCCACATAAAATGCAATTATTAACTTTGTCTGACATCGGTCTGAGGCCAGAAATGTTTCCACAACGGGGTACTTAGCTTTAAAGAAGACTTCGGTTGCAGATATTCATAATCTCAGGAGCTGGCCGACCGGCACTTGCGAACTGTTTCTGCTTCGGGCACCACGCAGCAAGAAAGACTGAAGAAAATGGCGTCGGCTGGTTCTTTTATACCCCCGTCGCACTGACGTCAGGGAAGAAGTGACGACAACCGACGCCGGACCTAGACTTTGGAATTCAGCCGACCGAGGACCCGCCTGACGGCAGAGAACCCATCTGTTATGACGGCAGCTGTATGCATGATGAACATCAAGTAGTGAACAAGAGGGACTATGTGCATTTGCAGTCCTACCCCGAGTCAACTTACATGCACAAGACTAGAGGGGCCCTTGAGGATTTTCACTTTTCTATGGATTTTAATGTACAGGTACAGCAACCTATGCATTAAGAAACTCACTGCAGCCCCTAGTGGCACTACCTTGTGTACCTTAGTCCACAGCTGCTACAGTGATACTGTATACAAGGTTCTGATGTTGTGCAATCACATAGAAACTCAAGCTGTGTATTTACTTAATGCAGTTAATGCAGCATAAGTGACGGACTCAGATTTCTGAAATCACAGAATAAGATTTGTCTGCCACACTCCAACACTTTCAGCATACTAGCTAAAGATTTTGCTGCTCCTGTACAGCCTTTTTTAGGGAGTTCAGGTAAGGAAATATTGCAATGTAGCAAATCTATCAATAACAAAACAGGGATCAAATTACGGTGGTTATACTCAATGCCGGAAGTCTAAACAGCAATCTGTCAGACCTTGAGACCCTCCTGCTACTGGAAGGCATCTATATATGTGTAATCACTGAAACAGAGATTAAACACCTACAAAGCACTTCCCTATACACCTGCATTTAGCCCTTCCTCTTCAGATAAAACAGTAAGATATCTTCTTTCAAATGTGACCTGGATAATTGGATGGGTATTGTTAAAGTCAGCCCTGGCTTGACTGAACCAGCCTGGGGTGGTAATGACAAGGCATAATGTTTACAAGATTCAGTGCCTTGAACTTCCAATGATTAATATGTTTTTAAATGATTAAACGAAGTGTATAGCAACATGAAACTAATACCGACACTAAAAACTCTTAAATGTGTAGAAGACAATAGTGATTATAATGCCAGTTATATCAAGTAGTGCAGAAAAAAACAGTCCTCCGATACACACTTGAAACAATAAAGTGTACTTTGATTCTACGTTTTACAGCACTGACAATGAAATTAATTATTGTGGAGAGAGTTCTAAATTACACCACAGAAGACATTAAATATTCTTGAAAGCTATCAAAGGCACATTTTAAAAGAACCATACTGCTAGTGGAATGTTATACTTATTAATTCAAATAGCAATCAACCTAGAGAGCAAATAACTAACTCCTACACCCTCTGCTGCTGACATATTCCCCCAAATTTCAAACATTCAAAAAAGTTTAAGACAAAGTGAAGAAGAATGGATGGCAGACAGAAACCACTTAAACAAGAGCGAACAAAATGCAGAAACAGAGAATGCTATGACTGATATTATTCTACCGCAGGATCTATCTCTGACTATTAATGCATCAAATTATGTTTTAAAAGAGGTTAATAAATCTCTTTTTGAAAAAGGAACTTTTATTCTTATAGTGATGTTAACTGGATTAATGTAATAAATGATTTATATGCATTTTGTAGGAATTTGAATGTGCAGCTTTATATACAATGGCAACACTGAATTTAGGCAGTATATATTCCACAATCCCCTCAACCTTTGCTCCACATATAAATGTCAATCAGTTGCTGATCTTAGAAGATAGCAATATCTGCATTTCAACAAACTGACAAAATAACTGTTTAATAATGAAGATGCAAGCTCTAATGTCTCTACATAATAAATGAGAGAATTAGTTGATAACAGTTAACAGCAGAAGTAGAAAATGCAAAATTAAATCATCTACAATAAAACATTACAGGCAATACTTGCCAATACAAATACCCATAAAACTTGATGAATATAATGCTATGAGATGTGGATTGTAATATATACAGACACGATGACATCTGTTAAAGGAAAAAACTTAGTTTCACAGGTTGATAAAACACAGCTATCCTGTACTCGACAACACCAGAACATGGCAGGCATACACTATGACACGTATGCAAACACATATGTACACACAAGGTCAATAATATATGGTAGCAGAGTATGGAAAAGGGACAAATACAATTTGGAGGTAATTTATGAAGAAAGTAACCACGGTTCCTATGAGATAGACCCACCAAATTCACTGTAAAGAAGCAGAAACACATTTTTACATTAATTATGTCTGTTTTTATATTACTGTTGTTGAAAGGACAAGTCAGACTCTCTATGACCTCAAGGCCTTTAGCACAGCAGGCCTGTCTCTCTGCTAGTACTCATTTAACTGCTTGTAAATTCACGTTCCTTAGCTCATTATTTCATTAATGTTATCTATACATGTCTATGGTTCCATGGCCTTCATGCCTGTATTTGGATTACAAGGTAAAAGGTTTTGAGTTTTAGTTTGTATAAATAGACCTTCCAATGAACAGTTTTTATTTACTCCCTTAAGTACTATTATTTGATCTTTATGGAGTCCATTAAATTTGCAAGTTTTCTCCAAAATCAAAGTTCAGAAACACTTTTTTTATTATTTTTTTTCCCAGACAGTATTGCAGTAAAAATCAAAGCTTCGATTATATGGACCTCTGTTGACAATGTGGTACCTTCATGTGATAACACAAGTGGCATACATGGCTAAAGCCTTGATTACAGACCAAGTGACCAAAGTTTGGTTAGTGACTTGGATACCTGATGAAGCAGCAAGTGAGGGCGGTCATGCTCATACTGGAGGAAGTGTGGTGGGAGTGCAAATGCAGTCTGGGGGCAGGTGTTAGGCTCAACTAAGTCACCTACAACACAGGTGTGCTGAAGCATGAGCTCACATCAAAAAGGTGTTATGGGCCTCTGCTTTGACACGGGCCATACATTCCTTCTCCATCCCCCTGGGGTGGGTTTAAGGCCATTACAAAACCCTCATTCCTGGGATGCAGCCCCCTAATGCAGACGTGTAGTTTCAGCAATCCAGCCACCTGGAGTGGGAAGAGACCACACAGCTTATTGGTCTTCCGATACCAAAGATGAGTGTGCTACCTTCTTGAGCCACTGACACTAACAACTAAACCTCTTTACAGTGCTTCCACCTGTACATACCTTTTCTAAAAAGAGTCTACCTGTATTGTTTTAGCTGTTGTTACTCTTGCTTCAAAGTTTCTCATCGATGACATCACATCACAAGTCAAGGACTTACATAATGTCCATCCACTATCTCTTAAAAGTCAATTTTTTCATGCCAGTATAGTACTTTTATTTACAATGCATGCATTGTTACCACTGCCCTGTGCTTATTCCTGTATCTCCGCACAGTCCCAGTAAATGTACATACTATGTCCTCAACTTCATGACATCTGCAAATAGCATCAGTTTCTTCAAGTGAGAATTCTTGTAAAAGATTTCATCTGCTGTGGTACAGACCTAAGGTACTTGCAGTGAGCCTCTCTCAGTACAGCCTCTCCAGAATCAATATCTCAATGTGCTAGCAAATACTAAACCTTTGTTTTTTGGGTACGACTCAAAAATGTAATCTACTTTTGGGGCTGCCATGAATATTTTGCCTAGTTCATTTCTTTTATGTTCAACATACAATCAGACTATATATATGGTGAAATTCTGGAAATCCAACTGAAGTTTCCAAGACATCTCTTCTGCAATCTGTCCCCTTATGCACAAAAACAAATACCGATCATTGCATCAACAATTACTTAACAGAACATGCATCCATAGAGAACCTTAGCATACACTGCCTACACATCCATACAGCCCATTCTGTCATTTGTTCATAGGTAGGTTCTAGGCTATTGGCCCTAGGGCCTATATAAACCTAGCCAAAAAGGTACCCTGGCTTTCACCACCCAAGAAAATTATTTTCCTGTGCCCCTGTCGAGCAGAGCCACAGAGGTGATCTCTGGGGTGAAGTTCCTACTTCTATTTGTAACACAAACAGTCCTTCAGCAGACAATACATATAAGGACTTGTGTCAAACAATCCAGACTCTACGAAAACAGAGTCCATGAGTGCTTACATTAATAAAAGAAAGTAGAAACCTCAGTTTTCAAAAAAATAAAAGTCTGCAAGAAGTCAAGCTTCTTTTACCTTTCACACTCTTTACATAAATATAACAAGTTCATGGCAACACAACCACTCACTAAGTGCAAATATCTCCAAATCGATCGTGTTTTCATAAGAGGTTTGCTGCATTAAAAGTAAACTTGTTGCACCTGTATTTCATAAAAAGTAATATACAACCAATGAAACAGAAAAAAAACAAGTGTAAATATTAACAGCCCCCTACTCATCAAAGCTGCACTTCTGCCAAACGTGGCATCCATGTTCAAATTTAAAGACATTAGCATTCATCTTCAGTGGGTTTAATAATACTAGATCTGATTACATGCCACATTCTTTTCCTATACCTTATTTGTCCAAAAAACACCTTCATTCCACTTCTTTCCCTGGTAGGAAAGCAAAACATTCCAGTGCCATCCAACTATATATAGTACTAATACAGATATGAAAAATACAAAACACATTAAAAGTGTTGAAAAGGTATGTATCACTCTAACAAAAGTCATCTTGTTTTAATGGTGACAATTTACAGTGCAATCTTAATTTCAACTATTCAGTCTAAATTTAATCAAAAGTCTGAGAATTATTTAAGACCGCTAATTTGTTCAATGAATTGACAATTCTGTGCCTCATCTTAAATGACCTGCACCTTGTCACTTTAAAATAAAAAACTCTATTCTGTTCTAATTGATTTAGCATTTTTAAATTCCAAGTTCAGGTAATTTTAGTGCATGACATGCAAAAGGTCATAAAATAATAAGACAGGTTCTTCTCCTCCTCCTGATGTCTAGGGAGCACACATTTCAGTTATCAAATCTCGCATCATATTACTTCACTTTAAATCTTTAATTTTTTTTGCTATTGCATGATGGAGTTTTCAGCTCTTGCTGGTTTTTATTTCTACAATGATATTCCACCAGTTCAACCAAAAGCTACACAACATCACGCATATTAAGTGAACAAAACTGTCACAACTTTTGCTTTAGGTTTCTCAAATCCCTTAAACACTATAAATGTGCTTGCAATAGTTGTACAATTCCGTACCGTAAACATTTTCTCGAGTCATTGACTGTGATGAAATCAGTTCTTTTACTTGCTAATATCAATACAGGTTGAGCATGAACGTAGACATCTTCTGCTATTTTGTGTACAAAATAGCAGAACTGCTGCTTAAATCAAATACTATAACCTACCAGTATACCCATTAAATATGTATCTGTCTGATTGTATTATGTTATCTTCAGTGGTGGGCAATGTTTCTCATACTTTTACGTCACTTGTACAGTTTTTGTACAGTTTTTTGGAGTAGTGTTGCGCACTCTTACAACAGTGCTACACAACCGGAATTTTAATTTAACCTGACTGCAATGGCCCTCCATGACACGCCATTAATGCTTCACTGTTAAGTAAAGATTTACAGCACA
Source organism: Protopterus annectens (assembly GCF_019279795.1). Lineage (NCBI taxonomy): Eukaryota > Metazoa > Chordata > Ceratodontiformes > Protopteridae > Protopterus > Protopterus annectens. The sequence goes on along the minus strand of NC_056749.1, from coordinate 140,550,721 downwards.
TTCCTAAAAATATTGTGACATTTAATGCGCTCTTGAATTCACCACATTCAGTAAGGCTCGATAAGGGCACTAAGAGCCTTCTTGAGCTGAACAGTACAAATGACCACAAGTGCTGAAGGAATCCACTCACTGAATGACCACAAAGATTATCTGTACAGACAAACTGATATAAAACAACTGCCAGGGATTAAGGCCCCCACACCCCTGGTTGCTTAGCTATACTAAGAGATCATACCAACATGAAGAAAGGGAAACAGTTGGTAGTATCTAACAAAGTTTCCCTTCTACATGTTTGCATGATCTCCAAATTCGCAATCTAAAAAAAGAACTACGCAATGAGGAAGACGCGTGAAAAATCAGCAGCACACGAGAGGCAATAAATAAACTGCATCTGCTGAACTGAAATTCACTCATTACATCCACAACACAATCTGTTCCTAAGATCCAATGTAGCAAACCGCAAAGCTGACTTTAAACAGAAAAAGACAATTACAGTATCAACACAAGAAAAATAAGTAAACAATCTCAGAGTCATATTCTCCAAAATGTCTCTCACTAATGGTAAGCACATGTAAGAAACGATTTATCTGCCAGAAGGGAAGCTTACTAGTTTAGTATGCCTTTACTCAAAGAATGGTGAATGTGAAAAACATTTAAAAGATTCTCACTACTTGTCACCCATTTGCAAAGTTGGGATTTAGTAAATGGGATCCCTATTAAATTGTTGAAAAGACTGTTCAGCAATGGCATTATCGGTGCTCTTGCATCAAAATGATGTTCACCGAACTGTTCATATTGAGATCGTGATACAGGGAAGATCGGGAAAATTGCCCTTTCCTCACTGTAGTGTGATCTCGGAGTTAGTATGTATATATATATATATATATATATATATATATATATATATATATATATATAATTAATGGGGGGCACAGCCCCCCACAACAGCAAAAATCGATAAACTGCATATCTGATGAAATGCCATTCATTCACGGGAGCTTTCGATAATTTAATATAGACCCAATAAATGCAGCCTTAAAATGTTTTATCTAAATGTTTTACTTGGTCCTCTTTAATAAAAGGCAGACATTGCACTGCAGCATGACTCATGATGAAACATATAGACTTGTAACCCATAATTATTCTACTCTATCAATTCCAGTATGTTTCATAAATTACATGTTTCATCTGACATCCAAGATCTACAGTAAGTTGTATTTATTTACCACTTTGCACGTACAATCAGGTGAAACAAATGCCTATGATATATCAGAGCACTGTATTTATTTAAAGCAAATATTTTATCAGTGTGCTTAATGCACACACTCAACTAAAACTTCTCTAAACCACTAAGTACTTTATGTATTCAAAGATCTGAAACACCTGCAGGGTTAATGCAACATGCAAAAGTGTAGTGCTTCATGGCACAAAAAGGGAAATATTTAGCGTAAAGCAATACTGTTACCTACCAAAAGTAAAGAAAAAAGATGAAAAGTGCCCTGTTGTCTGTACCATGACCAATATGGTCAGCAAAAGCAACTCAATCTGTGATCCTGTAAGACAACATAAATTTTAACAACAAAACACAGCTTAATGCCCCTAATATAAGCAGAAGTGTCACATAAAAGGTATAAGGGCTTTGCATCAGATATACTTAGATCTCCAAAGGGAGACAAATGTCAACATTTTGCTCATAAATCTGAAAGCACAAGTCAGAAACAGTAAGAACTACAGTCCACATTAATTTAAGAAACATTCTGACACTAGCCATCATCTATTTTGCTATCCATTAGAAATCAACACAAAGGTGAACCTAATCACTTCCCTATAATACAGGATCACAAGCAATTGCATTTTCATTATTGTGCATGCGAGGTCTGCACAGGTCACTCAGCAGTGCACCTTCCAATCTGGCCATACTAGCTGAAGTCTATACGATGATTTGCCTGCTAAGGTAAAATGCTAGAAGGAAGCTGGAACAAATTCAAAATGTTTATGTTTAGTGGCAAAACAGAAGACTGTTAAACAGAACAGCTATCGTGGGACCTGAAAAGAGATTAACGTACCAGTTGAGTACTGCACCTTGAGGACCTTGCCTTGAATTTAGCTACAACTAAAAGATCTAAAAGTCTTTCAATTAAACTGCTGTAGGGGTTGTAAATGTAAAATATCAATGGGGATTCTTCCTCGAATCAAAGAAAAAATATGCAACAACGATCACATTTGTGGAAACAGCACAATAAACATAGTTAGAGATTTACTAATTACCCTAAACAAAATCTTTTGCCTTAGGCAACACTCCTGTAATATGAGACATGTATCTGTACTGTCCCAGGAGTCCAATAACCCACTGTCACACACCAAAGACAGGTTGAGGGTCACACCACTCTCCTAGGAGTTTCTTTGTTCTTCCAGATATGACATATTCCCAAAACCTCCTGTAGGAGTGCAGGAAAAAAGGAGACAAAGGTACTCAGATGTTAATATTACAGAATGAAAGCAGTACATGCTCAGAAACTCTCTCAATGGCCTTGCAGGCATTCTAAAGTAAAATAATACATACTCAAACATTGTTTACAACAAAAAGAAAACTGAAAAATGACAAAAAAATAACCCCAAAGGGCACCAGATATGCAACTAGACTGTATGGGGTAGGTGTAGTTACAATTTCTTTATTCTATTTCTATTGTGATAACTGCACAAGCACCAAGGTATCAGTAACATCTCTTTCCTAGGCTCAGTCAACCCTTTAGAAAGGTTGCAATAAATCAGCAGAGCAGCTTTTAGGGTATCAGGTTCTGGAAAGTACAGCTGTGTAAGTAAACTTACCCTAACAGATGTTCAAACAAATCACTATTGCAGTAGCGCACAACTATATGGATGCATTCTGCCAAGGAGCAGATGTCTGGGCAGTATATGAAAGCTTTTGGGGGGCTTTCCACATGCATTACAAGTCTGAAGAGGCTCAAGGGCATTTAGTACTGGAGCCAAATGTCATAGTTTTGTAGGCTCTCTAGGCAAAGTAGGCAGAGAAACAGTAGCAACCTGTCCAAGTTGCAAAAAATTAACTTTTAATTTGCTAGAAGAAAAATGAGACCGGAGGTAATGGGAACCCTACTCTGGAGAAGAAGATTATATCCAGAATGAAAGAATATACAGCAAAATGATTGGGATGTTGGAGGGAGAGTTCTAATTCTGCAACAGTGATCTGTTTGAACATCTATGGTAATTCAAGCAATAATGCCTGACAGGGTGTGTCTTACTGAGGAAATGACTGTTTGAGAAAGGGTGAGGCCCAATGGCACAGAGCAGCGAGTGACACTTTTCTTTGTCAAAAAATTACAGTCCGCTTAATGAGCTGCTCAGACTGTGGCAAGTGAGTTTCTCTTAAAACATGATGTATTACACAAGAAGGAGACACCTATTTCGGAGGAGGGCAGATACGCAACACCCTTTCAAAAATGGTTTCAAATGGAATAAAAAAAAAATGAAATTTAAAGGCGCTCACACAGAAATGGCAGAAAGATGAATTTTAGTAAATAAGTAGGGAAGGACTGATTTGAGCAAGTCACATAGATAGGGGATGGGTCCGGATTATTTTTCTGATGCCAACTAGAAAATCTCTTCGCTCTGATTAACTATAACTTTGTAGCGGCAGGTTTTCTGGCCTCCTTGAATACCTTCTGCACATTCTCATTAAAAAGGTGGCGGAGAGCCCAAAATTCTATAATTCAAGCATTCAAAGATTCTGTGGGTTAGGAAGAATCAGTTATCCCATGTCCAGTCTGATTAGAGCCAGACTGTGGGAAAGATTTATCATATTTTTATGGACATTTGTACGAGAAGGGAGAATCAGTGTTGTCCGGGCCAAAAGGGAGCTATCAAAATGATCTTTGGAGAGCCCTTTTGGCCTATTAGAAGAACTCTAGTTAGCAGTGGAGAGTGGGAAGGCATACAAGAACATTCCTGTGCAAGGAAAGACATGGGGACCTTGTTTACATACCTTCCTGCAAGGTGTCCTGGAACAGAATCATCTTGAATCTTATGCTGTGAATTGAGACAGAGGTCTATATATGGAGTTCCCCACAGATGGATAATCTCTTCAAAGACCCTAGGGTGTAGCTTCCATTCAAAAGGGGGGGGGGGACTGCCCTGGATCTACTCAAGTTGCTTGTCACTCTGTTCTACTCTGAAGTAATAAATATAGCCCAGAGGGACAGACTGTACTGAGTTGCAATTTCATGGGCTATCATGGCTACTCTGCACAAGGGTATAAAAACTTGGATTCCCCCTCCTTCCTTTGCTTATGTATCACATCTCAGTGACGTTGTCCATTACAACACAGGTCTTGGAATCCATAAATGGTTCAAAATTTTTAATGCATTTGTCAAGGTCATCACTTCTTTGATATTTATACTTTCTTCTTCAGATGGTGCCAAATATCGTTTACTTTGAATCCATTGGAAAACTTTCTCAATGCAAAGTCTGATGGAGGGAGATATTGGGAGACCTGGATTCAGTATGGTCTGATCTGGCCACCATAACAGATATTGCCTGACAAAGTTCAGTACTAGGACTGGAAACCAGTGAAGATGCTGGTGCTGGATCCATTCTGTCTTGAGAAACCACTGTGTAATCTGGCTAGTGAAATCATCAGGACAGTGGAAGCCATGTACTCCAAAACCCTGAAATACTCCCTTGCAGTAGTCACAGTTTGACGAGAAAGCTACAAAAACTAGAATTGTCAAAATATAGTCTTTGCTACAGGTAGAAAAGCCATCATTAGGAAGCAGGCAGCATCTAGGAGACAAACTAGAAATGTCCTTCTGTGAGAAGGAATTACATCGGACTTCTTCATATTGAGAAGAAAAAGTTAGACTTTGAAACAGATTTCTGAAAAAAAGCAGAGATTATTGGCAATTTTAAGAAGAGTCTGCAAAAATAAAACCAATCCTCTAAGTAGGGGGAAATGTGAATGGGGCATGTCAGTTCAGCCAAAACCCAGTTCCAGCACCCAGGAAATCTGTTGTGATTTTTTTTTCCAGAGAGAGAAACATAGATTAAAATAAAAATGCCAGGCAGACTTATTGGATGGCCAGGATAGGGAGGGGAAGGGGCTTTCAATGGTCAAGGCACATGGAAGGTGCCATTAATCTTTGGAAACTGGCTGACTTATCTTGCCAGGCTATAACCCATATAGCTTAGAATACTGCAGCAGTAATCTAATGATGAACATCTCTCTGTCTGTAAAACACAGAATATTTTATAGGTGCCTCCAACAGCAACTGGAAGGTCAATGCGGTTTACCTTAGTTGTGGGACTACCAGTACTGGCTTGACCTGATGGGCTGTCAGTAATGTCAGATGCTGCATGGTCATCATAATTAAGGATCTGGCAGCTTCATTACAGCTGGAAGTGAAGCTACCATTAATGAATAACTGTATGTGTGTGGGGGGAGGGGGCAGAAAAATGACAGTTCCAGCGGGAGTATGAAGCCATTCAACCACTTCTGTGCTCCAACACAGGAAGACCAAGCTGCCAGAATCTCTGTTGGTGAACGTTATAAATATTTAACTATTCTGGAGGCATCCTTTGCCTCCCAAACTCTCATTCCCCACTTTCTCAAAAAAAAAAAATCACATTAAAATGTCATATGCCAAGGCCTTTAAAATGTATTTATTTATTTTACATTTGTTTACTGAGAAAGTGCGACTGAGTGTGAGCCCATTTGCAGCAGAGACCTGTGGAGAAAAGTTCCACATACAAAACAGACAAAATATTACAAATACAAGTTGGATAATCTGTATAAAAATGTTATAGCAGGGTCAAATTATGCAGTGTATGCAAGCATGGTGGCAAGCAGCAATGTTAGGATAATCTGTATAAGAATGTTATAGCAGGGTCAAATTATGCAGTGAATACAAGCATGGTGGCAAACAGCAATGTTAGGATAATCTGTATAAAAATGTTACAGCAGGGTCAAATTATGCAGTGTATGCAAGCATGGTGGCAAACAGCAATGTTAGGATAATCTGTATAAGAATGTTATAGCAGGGTCAAATTATGCAGTGAATACAAGCATGGTGGCAAACAGCAATGTTAGGATAATGTGTATAAAAATGTTACAGCAGGGTCAAATTATGCAGTGTATGCAAGCATGGTGGCAAACAGCAATGTTAGGATAATCTGTATAAAAATGTTATAGCAGGGTCAAATTATGCAGTGTATGCAAGCATGGTGGCAAGCAGCAATGTTAGGATAATCTGTATAAGAATGTTATAGCAGGGTCAAATTATGCAGTGAATACAAGCATGGTGGCAAACAGCAATGTTAGGATAATCTGTATAAAAATGTTACAGCAGGGTCAAATTATGCAGTGTATGCAAGCATGGTGGCAAATAGCATTTCATCAAGCAGAAGGTTCAAAGTACAATGAGATCTGTTGTAAGAACTAAAACTAAATTATAAAGTAAAAAAACTTACAGTCTAGATAAAGGTCTTACCTATAACAGCTAGTAGATTTCTTGGCACGGGTAGTATAACTATAACTGAAATTAAATTATACGGCTCGTGACTGAATTTGTTTGCAAGTAGTTAGTGAGCACAGAAACAGGAAGACAGTGAGGTCAGATGGGTTAACAGATTCATAGGGTGTGTAGAAGTAATTTAGGGAAAAGTGACGTTTTATCCTGGACAATTACATGAGCAAAGCCAGTCAGTTGGTCTTTGAGCATTTTTTTTTTAAAGTTGTGATGCTAACTAAAGTTCTTAATTCTACAGGTCAAGTAGCCTACCAAGGGCTCGCAAGAACAGAACGCAGCAGAAATTCTCCAACTCATCTCCTCCATGCACAGCTTTAGCTTTACGTCACCAAGAGACATTATGCTTCCAGTCTTCACTCCTAAACACTCTGCAAACAAAAAGTATCTTCGTAACTGGCGACATAGTTGTCAGGCTTCTCTACTCAAAAGGCCGGAAAAGGACAGGGCTACAGTAAGTTGCTTTTTAGGTGCCAGGATCTCAGACATTAGAAGGGATCTAAATACCTTTTCCTAAGGCAAATATGACAATGACATTCTGGTGTGGTCCATGTGGTAGTGAATGACCTAGAAAGCAAATCCCTGACAGATGAGCACAGAGACAAGTAAGAACCTTCTGTGCATATGATAAATGTAGACACAAATGCTACACCAACAAGAATGATGCCCAGATACAAAGGAAATATAATTTGCTTCAACAGATGGCTGAATAGTTGGGGTCATTCATGGAGGAACTAGAATGTGTCAGATTAATAGTCCAACTTGCTTCACAGGAGATGGCCTGCTCCTGTCATTCAAAGGCTTCCTCATACTGGCTAAAGCCTTTGCTTCCCCAGTAGTACCTCTTTCAGATACAGCCCAGTTGATGGACATTCCAGTGAAACAACTTCATCAAGCCTAAACTGGATCATATTAAGGTGGCTCTTCTCAATGCCAAACAGCAATGGGAAGATGATATCCGTGTTTGTATACTTACTGAGACTTGCTTTAAATGCAAAGAAAGCATTCCCCTCCATACTTGGGATTTGTACCTAGCATGCATTCAGGCCTGCTGCTAACTGCAGTGGACTCTTCACATTTGTCAGGTACAATCTCACCTCCAGACAGATCCCCACAGGCACACAAACAATACTCTCAGAACTCCAGATCACTGCAAATAAGACAAACTACAAAGTTATGAACCTCTGAACGTACAGCCTTCTAGAAGGTACCATTCATGTTCTCAGATGATAACGGTACAATATCGAGACCGCTGAAAGAACTCACCATTAACAAGAACTCCATTATAAGCTGCTGCAACTACCCCCACAATTAAATTAAGCACCTGTACCGCTAATGCAGGGTATGCCCAGATGTTTTTGGACTAATTAACAAAAAGTTCCTGGAACATATAGCTAATAAACTCACCAAAGAACACAATATTCTAAAGTTGGTCCTCTCCAATATAGTGTCAATATGGACTACACTCCTGGTCTCTCCTTCTCCAGTTAAGGCACGTCATAAATTTGTGACATTTGCCTTTAAAATCATCAAAAGCTCTGAAACTAATCACTGAACTCAAGTACTTCAACAAAGCAAGCCTCATACGATTATCTGAAGAAATCTCAAAATTCACTTATGGCATCACCAGCTTGAATGATGACACAGCAACCAGCTTCACAAAATAGTGTATTCTGTAACAGAATAAAACAGACCCAACCAATGCAAAATGCAATGGGAAATTCAAAAACAAATCACTCGTCATATACAAGCTCAAAAGAACTTAAATCGTACAGCAGATACAAAACTCACCATAACAAGACAAGTACAAAAATATTACCAATAAACTGAAAAACACTGTAGTGCATGGAGCATGGAGATCATCTGAAAAAAGACAAATCAGTTAAGAGCTAGAGTGGCACAAGACCCGACCTGAACAAACGTTAATCACCTCCTGCTTAAGTTGTTAATGCTGGGTCTCAGGCCAGGCAGTAAAATCTGCCAGTTTTGACCAGCAAAGGACAGCAGCATTATAAAATATTTGTTTCTACCTGCTGTCCATTCTGATAAAGTGTCCCTGATTTCCTGTTATAAACTTAGAAATTTACTAGAATAACAGGATGTGGGTTCGCCTGCATTTTCTGAAGGTTTTGAATTCTGAAACTTAAATTTATGTCCTCAGTAATTTGTCCAAAAAAACACAAACTTTTGAGGAACAGCTTAAGCATACGAGGCAAAAGTCTGGACATTCTGTGAAAATCTGGACAGTTGAGAAGCAAGTGTAAACAAATGCACTTTACACCTTTGAAAGCAGATAAAACTTCTAGCATTTTTTTATGCAATTAGTAACACATGGAGCATAAAAAGCTCCATGTACTACAAAGAACTATGATGGCCATTGCCGATCCTAACCTGCTATAATGTGTTCTCGCTCTTGAGCGGAATTTCTTGGCACCCACGTCTCGAACACATAAGTTGGTTAGGATCACCATCCCGCTGATCATCCTCTAGATTAGGACTAGTAAATTAACTCATGAAATTCGGCTCACTGCAGAAACTAAGGAGAGCTAAACATACTTCTTTAGCTGCATTAAGAACCGAGGGAACAACAGCGAACTATGCTGAGAATTTATACTGAGTAGGAATCTGACCCAAAAGACATTGCCGATATACTAGTAAACAAATTTAGTTCAAACTTTACTGAAATATCCATTCAAACTCCAAATACACCAGAATCACTTACACCTACCTGTTATCCTCTAAGGAACACGTTCTGAAGGTGCTATCAGAAACAAAACTCTTTCAATGGACTTAACATATATGGTTTACTAAAAAGCATCAACTTTTCTCTCCCTCAACCTCTCCTCTCTTTGCTTCACCTAATTTTAGCCCAAGATTTTATTCTGATGCACCACAATGGTGATGCTCCTCCACAAAGGTGGCCCTAGCACAGCCATCCAGTAACCCCCAGTAATTATAGACCTAATCAGCCGTCCAGTAACCCCCAGTAATTATAGACCTAATCAGCCTTATGATCTGCAAAGCTATGGGCGTTGATCTTGTCAATTATGATATCAAAAAATCTCATTAGGTTAGACCCTCAACAGTTCAGCTTAGTCAAAGAGAGATCTTGCTATTAAATCTACTTAACTTCTTCAAAGGAATCCCACAAGCTGTCGATAGTGGTTATGCTGTTCACACAGAATACCTTGACCTAGCATAGCATTTGACTCCACACCCCATCATGCAGGCATTCTAATTTAGCTAAAGCATTTAAATATAAATCTTTATATGATAATATAAACAACAAACTGGCTAAAAGACATATCCTACATAATTTGTGTGGCAGGTGCCTCGTCTAAAAATATGAAGGCATCCAGTGGAGCCCCTGGAGCACTGTACTGGGACCCCTCATTTTTTGGCATTTACTCCTCTAAACTGAGAGCTATGACCTCTGGTTAACTAAGTCTATAGATAAGGGCAAACTGGGTATTATTGCCTGACACCTGAACCATTCAGAAAAGAACTCACCCCTGGTTACTACCTAGTCTACTGAAAATGGACTTGAACATGAAAAAGTGTAGTACTGTTTCATTAACTACACCATCCCTACCATCAATACACATACAGTATAAACAATAGTCCACTACTAAATTAAAAGCAAGTCAGGGAACAAGGTACCTGTGCTGACAGTTCCCTCACCTTCGATCATTATGTGGCAACTGTAGTCAGAAAAACCTTCTACTTAGCACAACTAATAGCTGAAGTGTACATTATCCAGATATAAAAATGTCACCATTCATCTTTTTTTAATTTCTCCAAATCTTCTTGGTTTCTATTACCATGACGGGAATGGACCCCATTCCTAATCAAAGTACAATTAAAGTTCATGAAATTAGTATTGTTTCAATCTTTGATGTCAGCTAGAAGTGCTCTTTGCAGCACCCACAATGTGCCCAGTAATGATTCCTCCTGCAATTCATACGAAGTTACATGTAATGTATCTTTCTTCCACATTGCTCTCGTTTCTGCCTACCAATCCTGATATTTTACAACTTTGTCTCTCTCTCTGTACGCAAGACATGGTAGTCACTGGGTGTGGTGATTTCGATGACCAATGCTACTTTTGTCTTCTTTTCATTGACCACTATATCCGGTTTTCTCACATCTGTCTTTTGAACTGTTGGTAATGGGTGATCCCATGTGATGTACACTGCATTTTCTATGATGCTGTGTGGTTCATGTTTTCAGTGTTTTTCAGCTACTTCAATACAATAATGTTTACACAATCCTCAGTGCAACAGTCTTGCCACATTATTATGCCTTTCAGTATATAGTCCTTCTGCCATTAGCATGTCACAATGAGCAACGAGGTATGCACCTCTTTCCAATTTTGTTTTACAAAACCTACATTTGTCTGTTTCTCCCACATATTCAATGGACTTTGTAAACAAATGTGTGCATAGGCCACTACCTTGTGCTGCCAATATTAACCTTTCATCTTTTGGTTTGAATTCACCCGTCCTTAACCATTCCTGCATTCGACCTTGATCAACATGAGGTTCTCCAGGAGTTTTCTATACTTGCAACTACAGTTTATATAAAAAGTCTACACATCCCTGTTAAAATGCCAGGTTTTTGTGATATAAAAAAATGAGACCACAATAAATAATTTCAAAACTTTTCACACCTTTAATGTGATCTATAACCTGTACAATTCAATTGAAAAACAAATCTGTTAGGGGAAAAAAATATAAAAAATAAAAAAAGTACAATAAGCTGGTTGCATAAGTGTGCGCACCCTTAAACTAATACTTTGTTGAAGCACCTTTTGATTTAATTACAACATTCTGTCTTCTTGGGTACATACCTGCCATCAATTAAAGAGACTCTGATTAACCCCAAATAAAGTTGAGCTGTCCTAGTAGGATTTTCCTGACATTTACTCAGTTGCCTGCTACAGCAAAAGCCATGGTTTGCAGAGATCTTACAAAGCATCAAAGATATCAGCCAGGAGAAGGGTACAAAAAAATGTTCACAGTATTGGATATACCATGGAACAAAGTGAAGACAGTCATCTAAAAGTGGAGAAAATATGGTACAACAGTAACATTGCAATGAACTGCATGTCCATCCAAAACTGTTGAAAAGACAAGACAAAACTGTTCAGAGAGGCTGCCAAGCGACCCATAGCAGCACTGAAGCAGCTCCAGGAATTTCTGGCAAGTACTGGTTGTGTACTACATGTGAAAACAATCTCCCTTATTCTCCATATGTCTGGACTATGCGGTAGGGTTGCAAGACGGAAGCCTTTACTTGCACAGAAAAATATCCAAGCCTGGCTAAAATTTCCAAAACAATACATCAAGTCTCCGAAAAGCATGTGGGAAACCATGTTATGGTTTGATGCGACCAAGGTTGAACTTTTTGGCCACAATTCCAAAAAGTACATTTAGAGCAAAAACGACACTTTGCATCACCAAAAGAACACCATCCCCACGGTGAAGCACGGTGGCAGTATCATGCTTTGGGGTTGCTTTTCTTCAGCTGGAACTGGGGCTTTAGTCAAGGTGGAGGGAATTATGAACAGTTACAAATACCAGTCACTTTTGACCCAAAACCTTCAGGCATCTGCTAGAAAACTGAAGATGAAGAGGAATTTCACTTTTCAACATGAAAATCACCCCAAGCATACACCCAAAACAACAGAAGAATGGCTTCACCAGAAGAAATATTAAAGTTTTGGAATGGCCCAGCCAAAGCCCAGACCTAAATCCAATAGAAAATCTGTGGGCTGACCTAAAGAGGGCTGTGCACAAGAGATGCCCTTGCAATATGACAGATGTGGAACACTACTGCAAGGTAGAGGGGGCAAATACTGTCAAGGCAAGATGTGCCATGCTGGTAAGACTCCCACCCAAGAAGACTGAATGCTGTAATTAAATCAAAAGGTGCTTCAACAAAGTAGTAGTTTAACGGTGTGCACACTTATGCAACCAGCTTATTGTACATTTTTTATTTTTTATATTTTTCCCCTAACAGATTTGTTTGTTTTTCAATTGAATTGTACAGGTTATAGGTCACATTAAAGGTGGGAAAAGTTTTGAAATGATATATTGTGGTCTCATTTTTTTATATCACAAAAACCTGGCGTTTTAACAGGGGGGTGTACACTTTTTATATCCACTGTACATCTATGCATTTCCCACATTTCTTGCCTTCTCATCTGATCCTTCACTTTATATTCTTTCTTTTGTTTTTTGGCACATTCAGTTGCCGCCTGCTTTTTATCTACTTCTGGTTTGATTTCCATTCCTGCCCGATGTCGATACGCTTCTGCTAGACTAAGCAGGGAAGTATCTTAGATTTAATCTCCTCATGTTTCATAACTTTCAGTGCTTTTGGGTCCTGTGAGGTCAGCAGATGTGTGCAGTCCCACAACTGCAGATCTATACATGTAATCAATTTTAAGGAGGCACATACCTCCTTCGGAACAGGGAATATATAATCTTGATATATGTTGATTTTTATAAATCATTTTGTGAGGATGAAGCATCCTTCTTGTTTTCCTATCTAGTCTATCCAAAACGTTTTTGGGGCCAGTCAATCACTCAAAAACTGTATGTTAGGACAGGAAGAGCAAATTGGTTTACAGCTTGAATTTTGTTCCTAGATGTCAACGCTGTTTTCAGGATTAATTTAAGTCTTCTAAAATATTCCTTGCTAAGTTTTATTCACATTTGTTCATGTTTTATTTTTGATCCTTCATCAATTCCCAAATATTTATACACTCCCTCTTGCTCAAGTTATTTTATATCACATTCTTGTCCCAAACTAATGTTTTCTTGGTGCTGCAGTTTTCAAGCTTTAAAGGTTGCTTTTGCACACTTCCAAATAACATTCTTATATCATCTGAAAAAGTTTTGACTACTTGCAGTTAGTTGTGTGCTCAGTTCCTCATCTGATGAGCTAAACAGTTTTAAATCAACAAAGAGAAGATGAGCCATCTTTACACTTTGTTTTCTGCAAGACAAATTATAGCCATGGCCTAATCTGTTAAGTAGACAGCTTAATGGGTTAAAGGCAAGACAGAATAGCAGAGGTGACAGGGAGTCACCCTGGAATACCCCCCCCCCTTTTGGATTTTTATCCCTGGAATAATAATTTGTCCTTTATCATGGCTTAATTGCAAAGTGGTCTGTCACTGTAATGTAGTTGATCAGCGTAGGAAATATCTTACACATTTTTAAGCACTCTTATCCATGAACATGGGATACTATCAAATGTTTTTTTGTAGTCAATCCATGCCACACTTAGAATCTTCCACTTTTTGCAGTTCTCCATTATGACTTTATTTAGCAACAGATTATTCTTTGTTCCATATGACTTTCTTTTATTGTCCTTTTTTTCTATTGCTATTACTGAGTTTTCTTCTAAATGACTATAAACTCTACCCATTTAGCATCTTTATTTTTCACAGGTTCTTCAGAAATACTTCTCCAAAATGCATCTATTTCTTCTTTTTTGGGTGGTCTTTCAATTCCTTTTACCTTGTTTCCCAATTCTCTATTAATTTTTTTGCGTCATCTATAAACTCCTTATTTTGTACTTTTCTTTTATATTTATCTGTGTACCTTCTAAGTTCTTCTGCCTGCGCTGATATTTTTAGTTTATAATTTGCGACAGTGCATGACAGATCCTGATCCATTATAATACTGTGCATTGCTTTTCTCACATCTATCTTTGAGCATTTTTGTTGATCTGTTCCCTCGTCTATACTCCTCTAACAATGCACTTCTTGTCATAACTGCTTTATAAATTTTTCTATTCGATACTTCCATTATGGTATTCGATTTCTCCCCTTCCTTTCCCTTACTACTCTGTGTTCTTTATCTGTTTTTAATTTAATTGCACAGTAACATAGACTGTTTACTTCTGTTACATTGCATGGATCTCTATGAACAGTAACCAAAATCCAGTGGAAATGCTGAGTTAAAATCAGCAAACCACTTAGAAACAAAACCCAGCCAGGTACACTTAACCCAATAAAGGAAAACACCCCTCCAAATCCATTTGCAATGGCAACTGATAAAATAGTAATAAATAATAAACACCAGTAATGGAAAATAAAATAACACACCACACTTTAATAGACAGATTTAGCACTTTCATTCCTCAACAGGGAACTTCATCAGAATATAAAATGCTACTAAGATTCACCTTCAAATACTCTCTAAATAACCTCGCACTGGTCAGATTATTATTAAAAAAGTAAATCATTGGTCACATACTTAATGCAGCTAACCAAACATATACACCCTATGAACACATGTCATCCAAAACCCCATTAATCTTTGAACTGCTTGTCCAAACCAAAACATTTTAATGATTTACCATACATTAAATAAAATCTGTGTGTGAAAAAAAATCTGTAAATAAAAATGTATAAAAGTCCCTTATTAACAAAATAATCAATATTTCAAAGATCTCCTTTTCAGGGCAGGAACAAGGGAAAAATTGTCATTTAAATCGGGGTGTACAAGCATCCAGGCATAATTGCCAAATGTGCTCCCAGTACTCCAAAGTAGTTTCCTAGTCACCTCCCCTCTCAAAAGGCATAACTTGTTCCAACACACAGAACTTAAAATTGGCTTGAACCCAATATAGAGTATGCCTGAAAGGCACACTGGTTTTCTTCCCTTTATTAATTTCATACATATGATCATACACCCTCGGTTTTAATTTTCTCTCGTTTTTCCTAACGTAATATGAGAAACAGTGTGTGCAATAGGTCAGATACACCACCCCTTCACAGTAACAACCAGCTGGCAAAAACTTATTGCATAGTCCCCTAATCTGTAATTCTGTAACATGTGAAATAAAGGGACACTGAGGGCACACTCCACACCTAAAAGTGCCCTTTTTGTTGTAGACATGAATAGTATTCCCAAACAGTGAAGGGCTGCTTTCAAAAATGTTTTTCAAATTAAGGCCTCTCTTAAAACTAAACTTCAGAGGTCTTGAAAAAACATTTAAACTGTTTGGCATATTTGTAAAAAGATCCCAATACTTATTTCCTGTACCATCCGTGTGTCCTTATTGTAATTTAATACAAGGAATAAATCTTTATTAGTACACAACCTAACACTGTCCAAATGTTGGTGAGAAGATTAACTTTGTTCACTCTTGGAATCATTAAAGGAAGATATTTTTACCCCATCCTTCCAAGATTTTCAATTAACTTGGGGGATCCTGTAGCAATAAATAACCCTTCAATGTAATTTAACTCATTTACTAAATTTTCCCTAAGGGTAGTCATAAGTGCTACTCGCACCATCTGGCCTTTCACTATAGTCTTCTTTTGAAAATAAGGGTGATTATTATTATAACGTAAATACAAGTTTGAAAAATATTCTTTCCTATATAATGTAGACATGTACCATTTGTTAATAATATCCTTACAAAATTGTACGTCCAAAAAATGTATTTCCAATTTTAAATCTTACTGGTGTTTGATATTCTGATTAAGTTCTCTGTTGAGGTATGAAAGCACTAAATCTGTATATTAAAGTGTGGTGTGTTATTTTATTTTCTGTTCCTGGTGTTGTTTTATTACTTACTACTATTTTGTCAGCTGCTACCACAACTAGATTTGGAGGGGTGTTTTCCTTTATTGGGTCCAGTGTGCCTGTCTGGGTTTTGTTTCAAAGTGATTTCTATGAACAGTCATAATTACTGTGTTCATTTCTTTTATCAAACATCTGACTTCTGGGGTTTTATTGACTGATTTCCGTCTATTTCTTTCATTGAGTTTACTATATCTATCTATCTCTATTAAATCAAGCAACTCTTTTCTTAGCTCATTTTCTTCTAAACTGAGGGCACTTTTTTCTTCTCCATTTTCTGCTGGTATAGGTTCATAGTTTAGTACTACGCTAACTGCCCTTGTGGGTCATTTTAAGCCTAGCCAATTACCCCATGTGAGAATCAAACCCCGAACCTTGTGTCTGTAAGGTAAACACCTTAACCATTATGCCATTGCCATCCTCCCACTATTCTGTAGAAAGTTCTATAGCATCTTCCTGTGGCACATTCTCTTCAATTTCATACTGTTTCTTCCATTGCTCTATCATATGGGGACTCATTGACTGCTCCAGAGTGGCCACATTTTCTTGTTCCTTCCCTTGCTGTCCAGCTTCAAGTAAATGTTTATACTGGTTTCCTGCGGAAGGCTCCAAAATATCTTCATATGGCAACTGACCGATTGCTTCCCTTTCCACTGGTTTCTCCATACTTTGGATGTCTATTTCTCTATCCTTTTGTGGTGCTTTCAGAGAGTTACATTTTCCACCCTGAATCCCTCAATTTGCAGGTACTCCATAACCTCAGTTTCTATTTCTTTAATTCCTCCATTACTAATCTCAATCAAAGTTTCTTGCTCTATATAATGTTTTTCACAAAACTGTTGTATTAATGAACACAAATTTTTACTTGAGGTTTCTGACAGTTTTTCTTGTGGAAGTATTTTCTTTCCTCTAATTTCTCCCTTAATTTTTTTTGTACATCTTTTATCTAGAAATTTTGGGCTTTTTGCAAAATAACAATGCATAATTTCTTTCTTATCCTCAATAGTCCACTCTATCATCTTTATGGTTCTTCACCATTCCCTTATAATAGTGCAATAAACTCTGAATACTGAGTGCAACACGTGCTTCAGTATGTACACTGACATGTCAAACTACAGAAACCACAGAGGTTACTGAGAAACTTTCAGGCCTTAAAACCCTGAGGTTTCACTAGAGAATAGAAGTTAATCTCCCATTACTCAGTATCTTAGAGATTCCTGAGGGGAGATCTGTGCTTTGCCTACTGTGCCATTAGAGACCCTTTTGTCCTTGATCTCCTGTCTCTCTGCAAGTCTAACAGCTTAGCAAACCCCAGAACCAGAGACCTATCTTCATCATCAAACAGTATGTTACAGAGACAGAGTCAGAGAGAGACAGATTCATTACATAGCATCTCCACCACCTTTAGAATAAGCTGCCAGGACAAGTTAAGCAGGTGGGATGCATTATACTTCAAGCAGAACCTGGAAGACTGGATAGGTACCTTCACATTTACCTTGGGATTATCTGGCCTAGTCCTCCTAACAAAATGGGGCACAGACAGAGTGAATATTGATAAGGTGCTTATGGTTGAGACACTAAGTTGCTTTGAAAGTCTTATGAATCCTATAAAAAAATGTACACTTGGCCCTGAATGATTAACTCTGAGGTGGACTACAGGAAACCTGGCTCAAAGATGATGCTATCCAAAGTGTCAAGTCCTACGTGAAGGTACCAGATGTGAAGAATCAATCACTTTAACGGTTTATTCAGGTTCCTTAGATGCCTGTTTGTGTGCTGGTGTATTGCTGTGGTTGGCCAATGTTAGGACAGATGGGAACCTCCCAAAGTGTAGCTGAAGTGGAATCTACCACTCTGCAGTGGTTGAACTCACAGACATTAACATTTTCATAGAAAGTCAGCAACAACCAACCAGATTTTTGACACTGGTTTAGTAGTGGAGACTTGTCTGGTGGGTGAAACTGTGTCTGTACTGAAAGTGTTTTGTGCATTAACTGTACCTTGAGCTTTTCTTTTCCCCAAAGTATGAAATACCCTGTTTAAACCCAGGCAAAAAGGGCAATCTGAAGAGCCTTTCTCCAAGACAAAATAAGTAGCAGTTGTGCCCGTTATAACATGCTATGTGTCCTCTACAGGGTCACTCCTTAAACAATGTATCTGATGCATCACAGTCAGGAAGGACAGGCTGTGGGGGGGGGAGGTGCATGACTGAGAGAGAAGAGGAAAAATTGGCACCAGAAAAAGTAACCAGAGAAGAAGGTTGCCTTTAGATAACACTGCCTTCAAAGTGACAACAAGCAAGTATAACTTTACAAGAGATAAAAAGAAAAATTTCCCCAACACAATGCTGGGGATTACTCCATATTTAAAGTAGATCTACATCAGTGAAGAACTGAACAGTGAGGAGTTGAGCTGCATTATGGAAAACAAGAGGACGAAGCAACTGCCTACAACTCTCTAGAGGCAAACTGCTCCCTCAGTCCTAGAGGTTAACAAAAGATTGATCAGTACTTATCAGATCACTGAACTATAGGTCATATGACTCAGCTATTTCTCTGATCTATGTTCAGGTGAGCCCAGTTAATAAACAGAATCTTGAGAAATAACGATTTTGTATCAACGTAGCAGGCATCCCACACCTGCCATAGAGGGATTTCACCCCCCACCCCTTGCTTAATATAACTATCGCCTGTTTAAAAATGTAGCAGTAAGATACGAAAAGTTTTCGAAAGCTGTCAGTTTGTATAACTAGGCTCAGTGATCATGGATAACTTAAAAATGGGAGAGACATGCATTGATGTCATATTCTTTTCACAATCCACAAAGTAGCAGGGACAAACAGCCATGCTGTGCTACACAGATAACTGGATTCCATGTCCGATTAAAGTTAGAGACAACAGTCCATTTTGTCGAAGTCCTCTACAGGCCTCATGAGCATTTTAGAGCAAATATGGTTTTTATCCACCTCTACTAAGTAAAAAGAGACCTACACTACACCCCTTTATTTTAACAGTGGTAATATGCTAAATACCACACACTGTTCATGCCCTTTTGAAATCAAAATAAAATTCAAAAGGAAAATGCGGCAACCAAAGGTGCAAGTAACTGAAAAAGCAATCACTTCCAGCTTTAGCAGAGTTCCATGAATTTGAGCACTCCTTGATTATATACATTTAAAGCTTGTATATACTCAAGAGATTTCCTGCAGGAATACATTAGCTGTTGTTTTATGAGTGTACACATTTTCAGTTAACACAGAAGAGCCAGTTACGCTCTAGTGATTACAAACCAGTTGCATTAAACTTGCAGAAGACCCACTGAGTCAATTACTTACTGTTACTTGAAACACGCAAAAGTATAACGGCAGCCCTATTTAATGAAAGGAAAAAATCAAAAGACACAAAAACACACACTCACTTTGTGAACAGAAATGGTCTTTGGGTACTTAACTGGATAATGGATTGTTGTGTGTATTAAGGTGTCAATGGTGTAGCTGCAAATTATGAGCATATCATAAGGACTCAGACATAATCCAACATTTGTAAAGACATTTTGAAAGGATATTCCATTTCTACTTGAATATCTTTGAAACGATGCCGTAATTCAGTTAAATCTTCATCCTTGTTTTCATCAAATACTTTCAACTGGATGTCAAGTTCTTCATTCGCTTTCTCTTTCAGTTCCTGATAATATAAAACAGAATTATTATGAGAATCAATGCTTGTTATTAACTGCAGCAGCTTTACCTATGTCAGTAAATAATGAATGCAGACAAGCAAGCAAGCAAATCTCTGAAGACAACTTGAAAAGTTAATTCTGGCTCCAGGTTAAACTCGAGTTGACAATTGCGAAAGCAAAACACAAATTGCCTTGTACTACAGTATTAGGGTACAGCTTCGTTATACATTCCTTTCAGAACGTGCATTAACCATACTCTCAAAAATGCACATCATAAAATGGTAAGGAACATGAAAAGTTATGGCTAAGACTATAGAATGAAAGTCGAGCTGCAGGCAATTAACTTCCTACGGGATGGTCTCCAATGAAATGGGAGTAAGGCTTGGTGAGGGGAAGTGCAGATAGACATAAGATCTTGTAAATCATTCTTAAGGCAGACTGGCTGAACACTGCTGTTAAAATAAACACTGATCAAAAGAGAAAGTAGAAACACTGATCAAAAGAGAAAGTAGCTAACTGTATTATCTTCAAAGGAATGTACCAAATAGGCAATGTTATTTTTGCCATAACGCTTGAATGTTGTTCAGCAAAACTAACTTCGCGGACAGTGGAGTTTGCCTTTTTCTCCACTGTTGTGCAACCTTGGAGCTGGTATATGTAAGTTTAGGGTGGTGCAGTGGGGCTTGGCCCCTGCAAAAAAAAAATGTTTTCATATCTTCACTGAAGGTGGTTTCAGCAAAAACTTCAAAGTTTTTTACCATTGCCAGAACTAGCTTTAACGAGTCGACATGATTCCCTTTTCAAAGTGTATACAGTTAAAGGCATCTTATGCAGTCTACAAAAAGCTTAGACAATGATCTCTGTGACAGATAAAATGGCTTCCTATGTGATTTCTGTTACACTAAAATATAAACAAAAACAGAACAAAGGAATGCAAATTTCTGTTAATGACTAAGTTTGCCAGAAGGAAAAAAATGGCTGCTTGCAGGCATTAAAAGGCTATCAAAACAGGCAAGGCAATTGTTATATGTTAAGAATTTCTGCAAAGGAAGAAATGCACGATTTGGAAAATATATACAGCTGTCACTGTTGAAGTTATGTAAAGCTAGTCCATTAAAAATGTAATTTCAGCATCAGAAATTCAATTTAAGTGAGCTGCTATGAAGAAAAGATACCCTATTATGTGCCTCTAGTACTGAATATACATCACAAATGTAATTACTTATAACAAAAAAAATAACTAAATAAATAAATAACACAGACAAAATGTAATGCTATGGAACATACAACAAGCAAACAGATTACTTATCTTTTTAGTTGATGCTGTCAAACAATGGACTAAGATACCAATAAAATAAACTGAAGAATTGCTCCAAACTAGTCAATTCTCTGAAACCAGTCAAAAGACTGCTGGTATATTACTAACTCAGAACCTGCAAAAGGTTGGCATTTATTATTTAATAAATGCCTCAGTGGCATGAATGTAAGCCGATTTAGAATACTTGATTACGTCTTGAATTTGGTTTTGGGTTTACAGCCACAGATTTATTTCTGTATTGATCTTAGGCTATGTGGCATTGATCTGAGGCAAAAAGTTAGCTGCTGTGAATTGAAAAGGACATGGTATTTGATGAATGCAATCCATAACAACTGACAGAAGTATTAGAATACAATGCTTGCATAAAGAAGCAGACCTTTGTCTCTGTCAGTGATCTTTGCTCATGTTATTTCTCATCTAGCAGTTTGATATGAAATGATTAACACCAAACGTATATATGAGTTGAAGACAAAATATACCTTATTGCCACTTCAATAATTATAATACTTTCATTAACACCCAACCTGCAAGTTCTGCTAACATTACATCAGAAACCCTTATGTCCTTCCTTTGCAATTAAAATAAAAAACATTAATAATTATACTTTCCAGCTACTCTACTGCTTTGATATTTTTCAACCGCTCCATCCAAGCCCAATATTAAGTTCCTTATTTCAGGTGTCCCTACTGGTAGCTTTTTTTTTTTTTTCTGAAGCATACAGCTAAAGTGAAAATCAGGTTTTGTGTGTTACGCATCTTCCACTGCACTGCTGCAGGTTAGTTAACCTGATGTGGAAGTCACTCATAGTATTCTTCTTCAAAATATTAATCTGCACCCGCCCCCAAAACAATTCTGCAATTAAACAGAAGAGGAAAGAAAAAACAGTATCTCAGATATAAACTATAATGGCTAACTACCTATTAAAAGTGAGATTATTAAGTTATGAATGCAAGAGGTCTTTAGGATTACATGCAAATATTCAGTGATTAAGGGTGTATATAGTTTAAAAAGAAAGAAGGCTCTATCAGAAGACATTAAACAAATGAAAAAAAGAAGGCAGGATTTCAAAGGTGATAACAGTTTATACTTACAAAATCAGTATCATCTTACAATGCTGCCATAAAGGTAATTTTACTTAAGTAGTTTAGTTTTTCCAATCCAGTGAGGAAAGAAAATCCATGTTACTGGTTAGATTTTCCCTTGCCCTTTGCTGGCAACATGAAAAGCAAACCATTAAGAATTGTGCTTTATCTGTTTCACTCAGCAAGTGTAGTTCATTTCTCCTGTGTTGCCAAGCAGCTTTTACAGTAAAGACAGTAAAATATTTTTATAAAAATGCCAAAGTTCAGTAAAATTATGAAACAATCAAGATTACAAAGCAGACAAAATTGCAGCCTAACTGGAGAGAAAATGACGCCAGCCCTTCAAGTAGCCATTGTCAGCCATAATCTCGAGCAAACTTGCTCTTTCATAAACATGGGCTGCGCTGATTTTACAAACATCTTAACAGAACAGCTTTAGATTTAGTCCGAAAGGAGTAAAGCTGACAACAGCAGACAGTATCTTGTTTCTGTTATTTTTTTTAAGCAGGAAAAATGTGCACTTTCTAATCTGCAGTTTGACCTGTCATTTTTGAGATGAAGTATAAACTGCATACCAGCAATACACCGATTACAGTGTCCCTGGATTAGCAGCTCTTTCCATCCATGTGAGGGTACCCACCTCATCTAATGCAGTAGCACACATTTTGCCTGCATTTTTAATGCATCTTACAATTGACAGTATGCTTTTGTGTAGTCTAGGTACACATGAAAAGGTAAATGCTCTCATTTACAAGCCAAGAAAAAGAACCCTGGATCTGATGTCAACTGCTGCAAGTGGTGAACCAGGCCATTTATTTCTTTGGTGCACATCACTTCCAACTCCGATTTGGTTTGTGACAAGAGCTTACATTTGTCAGAACTAAATTTAGCATTACGTTCTTTTTAACAGTCTCGTTCAACTCAAACAGCCTTTTGCTTTTGAGATCTGTAACACAACTGAGCAGTTTTCTTGGCCGATTATTTATAACACATTAGCAAAGGTCACCATACAAGAGTCCAAATGGCAGAACTATAACTAGGACTGTCATCTACAACAAATGGAAATGGCAGGTTTCACAGTACATGTCACAGTAAAGTGAAGTACCGGACAGCAAAAACTGCTTCACCATCAAAAAACATGAAAACAAATTGTGTGCGTTTCATGTCTGGGAAAAACAGCATCTTAACAACATACTTGTTACGAATTGATACTAAAGACCCCAGAGGCATAAGAGGTCTTTTTAATGATTTACCACTGCATAGCAAAAAAGTCTACCTGCATTTTTGATTTAAGTAAAAAAAAAAAAAAAAAACATATGATCCAAATTACTTACAGGTAAGATTTTTCTTAATCCACAACGAAGAAATTCATTCCTTAGGTGTATCCTGAAATCGAGATCTTCATCCACAGATGTGAGTAGGGCATTGATAAACTGCATACACGCAGACTGCAATCAGAAAATGAAAAGTTTAAGTATGGCACGTAGACAACAGCATGAAGAAAAAGGCAGAAAACAGTCAACAGTGATACTTCTACAAGTGAAGACATTACACTTAACTCATATACAGTTACGAACCAGCACAGTAGTTTCCTTAGACTGGTATTTACGGCGGTACAGTGGCAGCCCCATTCTGAGCACAAAGTCATAACCACAAGTGAATTATCAGCATATTAAAAAATCAAATATTAAATCATTTAAACCATTTATTAATGTGCATTTAGGATTCAGTCACTAAACAATAAAATTATCTTCAAATTCTCAAAGCCAGTGTTAAATTTTATTTTCCCTACACAATCACAATGGTTAATGGCAAGGCAGTAAATTTAAAGGTGAAGATTTTGCACACAGCTGTCAAGAACTGTCTGCAGATTAAAGGAAAGGGGATACAGAGGTGGACGTCCTGCATGCCCATCATTACTAGGATAGGAAGTAAGGGCTTAAAGTCTCAATATTTTTGTTTTCCTCTACTGATGGAGTTTTGTGAAACCTAGACCGGGTCTCCACTGATGAGCCTTTCTGGATCCAGAAAAAAATCTTGAATAAAAAAACCTTTCTTGTTCTGGCAAACATTAATGGTTGAATGCTGGTTATTTGCCCAGTAGCTGTTTTATTAATGGTAGAATCAGTGTAAGCCAATCCCCCTCAGGTACTTGGAGAGGGCTGAAACTGGAGAAAATACACGGCACTGTGTACCCTATTGAAACTGCTTCTCTTATGTCTTTGAAAATGTTGAACCACGAAGTGTAAAAGGAAAAGCCATCCTCCTAAAAGGTGTCTGTGACTCTGCCTGCGTGCATGTGTGTGTGTGTGTGTGTGGGGGGGGGGGGGGGCAGAAAAAGATGAAACAAACAAAAGACCTGATTACCACTACATGTTCTTTGGGAAAGGTTCATTCTACTGTGAAACTTCTGTTCCTTTTGTACTGATTCCTACTTCTTTCAAAAAAATACCTTTTATTTTATAGCTTCTTATTTTGCATTCTTTAAAAGGCCATGATAATTATAACACAAAAGTGGGAAATCCTCATGCAGAGCCAAGCTTCATCATCCATAAAATACTAGGAGATGGTCCCCAGTTATTTTAGAAGGGAGGTGATAATTTAAAAACATTTTTTTTTAAATGGTTCCAGCCCACTAAGTAGAAATGACTAAGAATTAATATTTCCTTGCGGCTGATGTGAGTTTAGTACATTAAAGACTGTCTTTATAACTTGGTTGTTAAGACTGGAAACATGTACAGGTCAGTGTATTTGTAATTCTGCAATAACTGAAGCATGTGGCTTCATGTATTCACTGCTTTGCTTTTTATGTTAACAGGATTACAAGAAATTCCATCAAAAAGCTGAAGACCATCTGTATGCCCTGTACGGTAAAATGGAATACAAACATACTTTAAAATTTACTTCTTTTAAAAGTTCTACATTTTTTTATAAAAGGTTATGCAAGTTGGAAAGGGGAGACTTGAAAATAAAATTATACAAAAGGGATCTGTCCAGGCAGTTTCAACCCCGCCCCCTACCCGTAATGAACTGTATTAAAACTTATTTTAAAATCTGGCTTATTAATTTATTATGCATTATTGATGATGCTTTTATGTTCTTTCTTTGGATTTTTAACCATGTTGCTACTGCATTTATACTGATACACATCTCTTTTTTTAGTGTTAGACACTTGATTTTTTAATCAACAGCTTTTCACCATCTCGTGTTTTTATTGATTAATGAGATTTTACATCTACTCGACTAATTTCAGTGATGAATGCTTTAATATTTTCTGATGAATTCCTTGTTTTTACAGGGGATCAAAGTGCTCAACATAACTGGTCTACATTTCGCAGATTTTTTTTTAACTATAAATATATAGTATCCATTTAGACCTCTCTCTCTTACCTTATGCCGATACACAGAAATCGCATCCTAGAAAGCACTCGGTAGAGTCATTTTCGCCAGTGACCTCATATCCAGATCCCAGCAAGCTATAATCAAAAGTGTACTCACCTCTTTTTGACTATTTATTGTCATAAATCGTAAAAGCTCTGACAAAACCTTCATCCTCTGAAAACCACTCAACAGCTTTGGTCACTTAAGCTTAGCAGACCCATGTATGTTTTTCAGTACCCCTGAATGTCAGTGAATACCCATCTATTACAGAAAGATCACTCATTCTCTTCAGTAGTACTGTAGAAAAACACTGATGTCTTATGCTTACCTCTTGCTAGAAATTTCCCTCCCCCAGCTGAATTTCCGTGCAGCTATTGGCCTCTGAAACCCCCCCTTCACTCTCATTTCAAAATCCTTCTTAAAAATAGGTTCTGCAATTGGCTCAGTGACAAGTAACGATAAAGCAATACAAGCTTGATTAGCAGCCTAAATGCTACAGAACCCAATGCTGAAAGCAGAATGACTGAACACCCGTCTGTCTTGGGAGGGGGTCGCAGAAGAAAGGTCATACCTGGGGAGCATATAGTCACCCCATGGATAACTAAAACTGGAGATCCACACAGATTAGCAAAGTCAAGTCGACATATGGGCACAGATCTAGAGAAACATAAGTCATTGTATATGGACAGTCCACTTGATATGCACTGGTCCATATCCTCACATAGTGTGCATAAACCAGTACTTTCAGGAAGTTACAGACTCAACATAAACCTACATACAAGCTGTCAAATGCAGTATAATGACCCCCTCTGCATCCATTTCACTCTTCAGTTGTACTTTCATTGAACACATACCTGAAAGGTTGCCCCAACTAGGACAATGCCCACCTGGCAAGGACACATGTTAGAGGTGCACCCCATCAAGTGCTGGCTCTGGAAAGGTCACAGTAAAAGGATACACAGACAGATCTAAGGTCAGACGTAGATGACCCTGATAGTAAGTCTGAAAAAGCAACTGACAAAGTGAACACAATGATATTGTTGAATAAATGATGGATGAGACCAAGTCATATTTGCTGTTATCTGTATAATTTTGTCTGTGTTACATTACACTTGCTTACGCTTTTTCCTCAAACACAGCACTGTGTGCCATTTGTCTTACTGGAACCAAACCCCTCTTTTATGTCTTGCTTGGTGATTTTGTGTTTATGACCAGTTTTAATTACGCTGCTAGCCCCAGAAAGTAATATAAACACAATTTCTTCACATAAAAAATGTTTTTTTTTATATTTTAAACAACTTTTAAACTGACAGAAAAAGAGAGCCCTACCATTTAAAAGTACAATATACTCTCTTGACAGTCCATTAAAATGCAAACCCCTAGCTTTAAAATAACTTTCCTGAACAGCCAAGTGTTAACAATTTTTTTTTAAAAGAAGTTCTCCCTTTTTTCAGGAAAATAATTTATCTGCCCAGCAAAGGAATAGCACAAGCTGACCTTGAACCTCAAGCGCCTTAGACGAGTGTACTTTTTGGTGGCAGGAAAGCTCTGAAGATCTTGCCACCCAAACTTGTCTTTTTAGTCAGCAAAGTTTGACCTGACTGAATGTTTGGGAGTGTGAAAGGAAACTGGCCAACTGTTATATCTTCGCAGAATATAACCCATATACCTCGGGCTACAGCAACAGTGACCAACATGGACAATTTCCATAGTTCACTTGAGGCATCCCTACTTCATCTCTGCTTCCATGACAGGACAGTTGCAGGACAGCAGTGATGTTACTGTACTGGTGTCTGAACTGCTCACTGGTATGGGAGATGCCAGTCACTCTGGGCAGCTGACCTGCAAGGGTGTACCAGGTATACATATTACATAAATGGAGCTGCATAAGATTCCAGTACCTGCTCTCTTTTAACATGCCATGCAGGTGCTGTCCATGGGGCACTTAAAGTGGCAGCTATTTCCATTCATCTAAAATAAGAGAAAATGCCAACCTGAGAATCAAACCCCATAACGAACTCTGAATCACTTCTGCTACACCTTAGCACCACAACATAGGTTGTACTTTTAGACTCGTCGCACTGTCTGCACGAGTAAGCATGCACATCATCGTCAGCAATGAGCAGCTGGCCATGCACACCCTGAGTACAGCATATCTGCGTGAACAAGCAGGTGCAGCACTGTCAGACATGAGCAGCTGATCATGTACACCCTAAAAACTACTAAATAATAAATAACTCGCTCCTATTCACCCCCAAGTCAGACTCTAGAAGCAAAGCTTCTTCAGTATCACCTCATCAAACAGTGCAAAGATTGAGTCGGGGCCAGCACTAAACATATCGGGGGGGGGGGGGTTTGAAATAAATGGTTTTGGTGTAAGATCAGGAAATGACAAAGCGCCAAAGTAGCTGGTTAAGGCTCTAAACACATTGATCACTGCATGGTCCCCGAGCACTTTAAGTGGATGCTATCAGGTTATCATCACTACTCTTGTCCACTACACAAACTGGACAAGTGTCCTCCCTTAAAAAATACATTCAACAGTACAATCATCTGCTACAAACACAAAATTCTACTCAGTATAAATGTATCTAATAACAGCAGAATACACTTTACTTTCCAATTATGTTTCCAAAATCTGCAAAGCATACATCCTCCTCCCAAAACTGACGGACAATATGTAAGCTTTAAAGTTAAAATTAAAGCAACAAATGACAAACTCAGACTTGCTGTGTACATTCTACCAGTTAAAACCATGCCCTAACTGTCTTACTGGACTGTAGGCATTCACAATGCTGATGTTAAATATTCCTCAGAATAAAATTTGTATTTATCATATAAAAGTGCCTGAAGTGTTTGATGTTACTTGGGCACGACTTACAGTAGATAATATACTAGCATTCTAGGACATCATGTATAACATAGCTAGTCTCTTTTAACTGTAATATATCTGATCAACATTATGCAATCTGTTATAATGTATAAAGACATTAATCCACTGCTGTATATCAGTCACTTCAACTGTTGCTGATACTGTTGGAGCTTTTCTCCCTGGGCCTCTGCTGAAACGGGACCTCACACCCACTCGGATATTCCCTGTAAACAATGGAAATAAATAAATCAGTGTCATTATTGAAGGAACAGGATGTACTACAGGTTACAAAAGGTCCAGCTGTTGCAGGTGCACAGGTACTATTAATGATGGGTGGGCAGCCTGATTCCAGGAGATTACGTTCTATAGCAAGCAACACACAGTGAACAGCTGACATGCTATGGCAGGGGCATACTGCACTACCCCCCCCCCCCACGATTTGTCTAATCACCAGAACCAGGATTTCAGCATACCAAGCAAACACTCAAATTCCTGGTCTAGGCAAGTAAAGTGTTGTATTTATATTTGGCCATGCTTTGTGGCTTCCTTTTGGGCATCATCAGCTATGGCTACAGGTGATGTCCTGTATTACCTGCAGAATAGCATGGATGTATGAGATGTATACATAATCCCACATGGCCTATGGAGGGTGAGAGATACGTACTTAAGTATAGTGCAGTGAGAGAACAAAGCAGTATGTATGAGGTGGCAACTAAATCTGCATTTTAACAGTTGCACAGTTTAAACAGATCTACCTGAAGGCAAAGAGATTTCTGGATCACAGCACAGAGGTGAGCACATTAAATGACTGCAACACGCCCAGCATACATCTCAAACTCTTAGCACAAGAAATCTGGACAATGCCTAAAATAATGGCGGAGGACAAAGGCTGAAAAACAGGGCCAGATTTTAAATATTGGTCTAACATACTTACAAAGTTGCTAGAATATAAGGAGTTGTGTTAGCATGCATTTTCTGAAGGATATGAAGCCTGAAACCGAAATGTTTGTCAGTATATAGTGACTTAAACCCTCAATGATTTGCCAGTACACCACAAAGTTTATGAGGAGCAGACCAAAAATGTAAGGAAAAAATATGGACATTCTGTGAAAATCTGATCAGTTGAGAGGTGTGGGCCCCATAAATATCCCCATTGAAATGATAACTTTATGCAGAAATAGCAAGACCAAAGAAAATCAGTAGTTACTGAAAAAGATTTTAAGTGGCAGATGAAAACAATAACTACTATTTTTTCTGCAGTAGTTATAAAACAGGTAAGACAGTAACTACAGACAGCTTCTATGCAGGTTTTCAACTCGGCAGCAATGAATGAACATAACATGGCTTCGAGAAGACTGCCAGTAATCTATGCCCACTGTGTCTGCTTCAGTAATCCTCGTTACATTCCAGTTCTGACAAGATGAAACAACCCAAAGCACATATCTAATCAGAAATTAATAGACAGAAAAGGGACCATATGTTCATATTACTTTTGCCAGTTGAGGTTCTGCTTTAAGGGTTTGCAGCAATACATTTTTTACAAAAGAAAAATATTTATTTTCAGAAACATTAAAGAAAGTTTCACTTGCACCTATGTTAAAGTTCCAGTACAAGGAACAGCATTAGGCTATAATGAAGACTGTTGGGAAATGAATTCACTTATGTGGTTACACTGTTTAGGGTGACACTAGACTACATAAATCAATCTGAATTTCTTTAAAAAAAAAAGGCCAAAAAGTTGATGCAGCATCAGTACGCCAAAGTAGTTGTTTTTGCAACAGGACCACCACATTACCTCAACCCTAGGACGAGTGTCACTGTAAGACATGTTATACGAGGCATGATGACTCACATCTGAAGCTCACCTGGTAATTACACATTCTTTCTGCATTAACATGCACAACACAAATTCAGTTCTGAAAATTAACTTTACTAGCAATGTTTTTTCAGAACATTTATTTATTTTAAAAACACAATGCCAGAACTGCATTAAATACATATTAGTTTTGGCTAGAAGTCATGTATAGTTCATCTTCTATGGAACATTATAATGCAGTTAACAAAAAAGAATTTGAGTTAATTATTGGAAATATTCTCTTTATACATGAGCATCAGGATCTATTTACATGGCAAATGATCTGCTTATTCTAAATGTGGCTACATTTCTGTATAGCATTCTGTAGTCGGGCACGCAAATTTTGTATACAACATATGCACTTTCCTGATTTGTTGTCTCGTGTTTGTGGTATTAAGTACATCAATCAAATATGATTGAGTGATCAAATAATGGCTTCAACGAAAAGACTGTGACTGCGAGAAGGATGAAAGCCATCAAAATGCCAGTCATGATTAGTGACTCAATTCACGTTCTTCAAATTCTCTAAAATAATTGAGGTCTGAGGTATTATTTAATGTTTGCTGACTGGGGTAATACACTGACTGATCCTTTTGGATGTGTTGTAAACACAGCTAAGAAGTGGTGCACAAATAACTTTATTAAGCAAAGCCCATAAGGCAAGCCAACACATTAGCCCGACTCTTGTCATAGGGGACTCTATTGTACGACACACAGATGCCCGACTCACAAGACTGAATAAGGGGAAGATAACGGCTAGTTGCTTATCTGGAGCCAAGATCCACCAAGTTACACATTCACTCAAGTCACTACACCACAGGCATCAGTATGATTTTAACCTAGTCCATGAGGGAGTTAATGACTTCAGACATACTTCCCTGGACTGTATGAAGACAGACATTGTTGATCTCTCTCAATATGTGCCTCAGGCATGTATGTGCCTTGCACTAAGCAGCACTCTACCTTCACCAAGGAGGATGCCACAGTATGAACAAAAGATGACCAACGTTAATAATTGGCTTAGTTCCTGATGTCTTTCCAGGGAGATTCAATATTTCTCACCATGGCAGGTCATGATTAACAGGCCACAGTGCTTTGCAAAGGAGTCTGCACCTGTCTCCCCTAGGCTTCAGAACAATGGCTAAAACTTTATCTACCCCTTAGAGTACTTTTAGTCAATGCCAAATTGACAAACCTACCAACATAGCAAATAAAAGCCAAAGAAATATAAAGATGTTACTGCTGAATGCTAAAAGCCTAAACAAGAAACTCTACACCCTAACAAGAGCTCTTCACGCTGGAGAAACAAACATCTACACCATTACAGAGTCGCTGTTTAAATCTGCAGAAAGTACTCCAGCAGTGCAAAGCTTCAGTGTCTTCCACACATTTCTACAATCAGCTGTACAGACAGGCTCAAAAGGTGAAAGCGTCTCGGTCTAGATTAGCAACAAGCAAATCTCTGCATTGGTTAAACAGGATGATGCCCTAAGAGTCCACACTGAGACACATGGATGGTCCCACTCACCAGGCTGGAAAAGGAGAAAGTCATGGTCAGCTGTCTGTCCAGTGCTAGGATTCGTCAGATCATGCATGCACTCAGGTTTCTCAAAAACAAGCACCATTATGACTTTGTCATAGTTCATGTTGGAGTGAACAACCCGAGATGTACCTCAGTGGACTATACGAACAGAGACATGATTGAGTTCTATGAGTTTATGTCCCAGGTAGGTACATCCCTAGCCTTGAGCAGCACGTTACCCCAAAAAATGACTGATTTCAATAACTGACTTAGTTTTTGATATCATTTGAAGGGGGATATGGTTTCTGTCACCCTGAGAAGTCATGGTCAACAAACCTCACTGCTTTGCCACAGATGGTTTGCACCTGGCACCACTGGGCATTCAGTTACCGGCAAAGGCTCTTGTCTCCCCATAGCGTGTTTTTAAGCAAGGTCTCAAAAACAAACTTACTGACTTGAGACTTGCAAAATAAGGGTTACGATGCTAAAAACTAGGAGCTTAAACCAAAAACTGCACACCTTGGAAGCATTTCTATCACTGGAAGATGTAAATGTCTGTGCAGGCACAGAAACCTGGTTCAAGGCCGCAGAGTAGCCTGCCTTGCAAGGCTACAATGCCTTCCACACCTTCAGGCTGCAAAATAAATGTGTAAGAACCACAGGAGGTGGTGTTTCTGTCCATATTAGAGATAAATTCACCTCCTGTCTAGTTACACTGGACAACGCCATGGAGTAAATCCAAGTTCAGGTAACGGTGGGTAAGACCCCATTCAAGTCACAGCCAGTAACAGATCCCCTTCATGGATAATGATCCACATGAAACCTACTTGACCAAACTGGAGTCAATCCAAATATTCCCAAACACTCAGGTTATGGGGAATTTCAGTTATACCACCATTTATTTTTTTTTTATTTTACATTTGTTGACCGGGCTAGTCTAACTGGATATATTTCCATTTTCAGTAGAGGCCCGGGGAGAAAAGCTCCAGTAGTAGACCAATTGATTATAAAATTTGAAATAAAAATACACGCGATGCAAATCATAGTTGATACATAGTAAATGAAAGTAGTTAAGTAAAGATACTAGAAGAAGTAAATAAAAAAAAAAAAGTGAAGATAAAAGATGACATGTACATTAATATAAAAGTTACAAATATTATGTGCTAAATTAATTACACAAAAAAGTGAGAAAAGGGTCTGAACCAATAATGAAAATAAGAGTGTTTTGTGATCAACAACAGTATAAAGTCCATCCGTCTGTTCCATTGTGTTCACCAGTTCATTTCTGCTTCAAAAGGTATGCAAAGTGTTTGCAATATATAGAAAGAGGCGCAAATAAAAATTAGCAAAACCAGATGGTTAGTCAGGGTTATAAGTTAGTAAACTGGGAAACCTACTCTAGCCCTAACTCACTAGTGTAAAAGTTCCTTGACTTCATTAACTCAAAGGCCCAGGAACAAATTGTTCATACCCTGACAAGAGGAACAAACATACTAGATCCGTTCCTCATTAACATGAGAAACACATGCACTGCCGCAAGTGCTGGACCACAAATCATTCACCTTCAAGCTGGCACTAATACCATAAGTCACAAAAGGAGAAGTCAGACTAAAAAAACTAAACCAAGGCAAACTATACTCTCCTAGGAGAAGGTATCAATGCATTCCAAGTCCCACTCCCCAACAGGAAGTGGTAATTACACCAAAGCTTACACTAAAGCCCTGTACAATCACTTGCACAAGTGTACAGACTCGGCTGTTTCAGAAAGAATCTAAGCCAGAGCCCCAAGCAAAAACAAGCCACCATGGTGGACATCCAGCATCAACAAACTTTACAACAAAGGCAAAACGTTGCTGTCCAAGAAAACTAAGACATGGCTCCAACAATAGAAAAGCACCCTCCTCAGCCTCAACAGGCAAATAAGACAACATGTCAGATTCTCTAACGGCATCTTTGAGAAAAACTTGGCAAGCACAGCCAAGGATAACCATAAGGCCTTTTACAGCTACGTATCATTAACTCAAATACCCTATTCATGAGAGACATGAACTACCCCTCTATGTACTGGGAAACGTACACTGCCCTCATACTCACAGGCAGAATGATTACTGGACTTTAACACAAATACCTTTGACCAGAAAGTGCACACCCCTCAGAGATTTAAACATATGGACCTGGCACTCACTCACCAATATGGAAGAGCACTTTGTTATTCTAACAACCCTGCCTACAACTCCTTAGTTACCACCCTACTAACATGCCCCCCTCCATATAGACACTCATAGTACTCGGAACACAAATGGGTTTGGGATGAGAGAATAGGCTTGTAAGGGCCCTAGTGGTCTCTAGCTTAGTAACACCCTATGAACTTATGGAGCAGTAAGAGGTCATACTGGTATTGTTTTTCCAAGCCTGCATAACAGCTGTCAGCTAGTTATCCTACCATAAGGAGGATATTTGACTCCTTTCTACATATATTACTGGTACTGGTTCTGATACTGCTGGTAACAGAATAAGGTAAGACTAGAAACAAGGCTAAAGGAAATGAGAGAAAGGCCCCACCCATCCAAACCAGAAAAGAGAATTTAGTGAACATTTAACACATTAAGCAGAGATGATTACCCAGAATGGGACAAGAACACTTGAAAAGAAATGCTAAGGATTATTCTGGTTGGTAAGGAAAACACCTGAAAGAATTATAAGGCCAAGTAGATTCCTTTAACGAGAGTTCACCAGATAAACAGCGGCTGCATAGTATTCTGACAGTAGCAACAAAGAAGCAGATGGGATACTCCATAACATTACAAACCTCTCAGCACTTTCACAACATCTCTTCCTTACCTTAATTACTTTAAAAATGAACACAACCTCAAAGGGCTGCCTCCTTCGGTTTTCATGTTTTCCTTAATTTCTTATAGCACATCGTATCTTACCTTTTTTTCTTTCTAGAGTGGCATAACTGCACAGTGGCTCAAACCTCTACTATAATTTAAATTTATATTGCTTTATGTTGTACATGCATTCATTAAGTTAATTTGTACACTGCTCCATTTCACCTTTATGGAATCCCAGGTGAACACAATTTAACTTTTTTTTATTTAGCTTTACTTAAACATCTTGTAGTTACAAAAAAAATCATTATTCCTTGAACTTGCTGCTAAACCTCTTCTTTATATATATATATAAGACACCAGATCACTGTTATTTTCCATGTAACTATTTTGTATTTTTGTTAGGCAATACTGTAATCATTACTGTAAATTTTTTTGTAGTTTTCTGGAGCTTTTCTCCTCGGGTCTCCACTGAAAACGGGCCAAAAGGCTCAGCTGGACTAACCCAGTTAACAAGTGGCAAATAAATAAACATTGTTCCAAGTTTTTACATCTTTCCTCTAGTTTGTGGTGATATTTGTGGCTGAAAGGGTTTGTTGGCCCAAACCACCAAGCCAGTTTAACCAGTTAAAATATAATTTGTTCATCTATTCTTAGCTAGCAGCATCATAGGCATGTAGTTGTACATATTCTGTGGAAAGTGATGAGCGTTAAGGAAGGAAAGGAGCTTTCGTTGTATTTACACATGTAAACATTAAGACAACTAATAGTGTTTACTGCTTGTAATGTGTAGGCTCGTGGGTGGCTTTTTAAACATTAAGACAACTAATAGTGTTTACTGCTTGTAATGTGTAGGCTCGTGGGTGCCTTTTTAAACATTAAGACAACTAATAGTGTTTACTGCTTGTAATGTGTAGGCTCGTGGGTGGCTTTTTAAACATTAAGACAACTAATAGTGTTTACTGCTTGTAATGTGTAGGCTTGTGGGTGGCTTTGTAAACATTAAGACAACTAATAGTGTTTACTGCTTGTAATGTGTAGGCTCGTGGGTGGCTTTTTAAACATTAAGACAACTAATAGTGTTTACTGCTTGTAATGTGTAGGCTCGTGGGTGGCTTTTTAAACATTAAGACAACTAATAGTGTTTACTGCTTGTAATGTGTAGGCTCGTGGGTGGCTTTTTAAACATTAAGACAACTAATAGTGTTTACTGCTTGTAATGTGTAGGCTCGTGGGTGGCTTTTTAAACATTAAGACAACTAATAGTGTTTACTGCTTGTAGTGTGTAGGCTCGTGGGTGGCTTTTTAAACATTAAGACAACTAATAGTGTTTACTGCTTGTAGTGTGTAGGCTCGTGGGTGGCTTTTTAAACATTAAGACAACTAATAGTGTTTACTGCTTGTAATGTGTAGGCTCGTGGGTGGCTTTTTAAACATTAAGACAACTAATAGTGTTTACTGCTTGTAATGTGTAGGCTCGTGGGTGGCTTTTTAAACATTAAGACAACTAATAGTGTTTACTGCTTGTAATGTGTAGGCTCGTGGGTGGCTTTTTAAACATTAAGACAACTAATAGTGTTTACTGCTTGTAATGTGTAGGCTTGTGGGTGGCTTTTTAAACATTAAGACAACTAATAGTGTTTACTGCTTGTAATGTGTAGGCTCGTGGGTGGCTTTTTAAACATTAAGACAACTAATAGTGTTTACTGCTTGTAATGTGTAGGCTCGTGGGTGGCTTTTTAAACATTAAGACAACTAATAGTGTTTACTGCTTGTAGTGTGTAGGCTCGTGGGTGGCTTTTTAAACATTAAGACAACTAATAGTGTTTACTGCTTGTAGTGTGTAGGCTTGTGGGTGGCTTTTTAAACATTAAGACAACTAATAGTGTTTACTGCTTGTAATGTGTAGGCTCGTGGGTGGCTTTTTAAACATTAAGACAACTAATAGTGTTTACTGCTTGTAATGTGTAGGCTCGTGGGTGGCTTTTTAAACATTAAGACAACTAATAGTGTTTACTGCTTGTAGTGTGTAGGCTCGTGGGTGGCTTTTTAAACATTAAGACAACTAATAGTGTTTACTGCTTGTAATGTGTAGGCTTGTGGGTGGCTTTTTAAACATTAAGACAACTGATAGTGTTTACTGCTTGTAGTGTGTAGGCTCGTGGGTGGCTTTTTAAACATTAAGACAACTAATAGTGTTTACTGCTTGTAATGTGGAGGCTCGTGGGTGGCTTTTTAAACATTAAGACAACTAATAGTGTTTACTGCTTGTAGTGTGTAGGCTCGTGGGTGGCTTTTTAAACATTAAGACAACTAATAGTGTTTACTGCTTGTAATGTGTAGGCTTGTGGGTGGCTTTTTAAACATTAAGACAACTAATAGTGTTTACTGCTTGTAATGTGGAGGCTCGTGGGTGGCTTTTTAAACATTAAGACAACTAATAGTGTTTACTGCTTGTAATGTGTAGGCTCGTGGGTGGCTTTTTAAACATTAAGACAACTAATAGTGTTTACTGCTTGTAATGTGTAGGCTCGTGGGTGGCTTTGTAAACATTAAGGCAACTAATAGTGTTTACTGCTTGTAATGTGTAGGCTCGTGGGTGGCTTTGTAAACATTAAGGCAACTAATAGTGTTTACTGCTTGTAATGTGTACGCTCGTGGGTGGCTTTTTAAACATTAAGACAACTAATAGTGTTTACTGCTTGTAATGTGTAGGCTCGTGGGTGGCTTTTTAAACATTAAGACAACTAATAGTGTTTACTGCTTGTAATGTGTAGGCTCGTGGGTGGCTTTTTAAACATTAAGACAACTAATAGTGTTTACTGCTTGTAATGTGTAGGCTCGTGGGTGGCTTTGTAAACATTAAGGCAACTAATAGTGTTTACTGCTTGTAATGTGTAGGCTCGTGGGTGGCTTTGTAAACATTAAGGCAACTAATAGTGTTTACTGCTTGTAATGTGTACGCTCGTGGGTGGCTTTTTAAACATTAAGACAACTAATAGTGTTTACTGCTTGTAATGTGTAGGCTCGTGGGTGGCTTTTTAAACATTAAGACAACTAATAGTGTTTACTGCTTGTAATGTGTAGGCTCGTGGGTGGCTTTGTAAACATTAAGGCAACTAATAGTGTTTACTGCTTGTAATGTGTAGGCTCGTGGGTGGCTTTGTAAACATTAAGGCAACTAATAGTGTTTACTGCTTGTAATGTGTACGTGGGTGGCTTTTTAAACATTAAGACAACTAATAGTGTTTACTGCTTGTAATGTGTAGGCTCGTGGGTGGCTTTTTAAACATTAAGACAACTAATAGTGTTTACTGCTTGTAATGTGTAGGCTCGTGGGTGGCTTTGTAAACATTAAGGCAACTAATAGTGTTTACTGCTTGTAATGTGTAGGCTCGTGGGTGGCTTTTTAAACATTAAGACAACTAATAGTGTTTACTGCTTGTAATGTGTAGGCTCGTGGGTGGCTTTTTAAACATTAAGACAACTAATAGTGTTTACTGCTTGTAATGTGGAGGCTCGTGGGTGGCTTTTTGGGTAGTTTTTTTTTATTTATTATGTTGCTTTTATGTTTAGTAGAGTCACACTACTATTTTAAAGTTGAGCTGCTTGTGCAGTGCATTATGAATTTTCTGTATCCAGTTGATGCCTGCTATAAAAAGATAGCTAAATTTGCCACTAGCTGTCCTCGTAGAACCCATCATTGTAAGGCCTTAGACAACTATTTTGGTTAGAACTACCTCACCAACTCATTCTCATGCAACTCTCTACTGCCCACCAAATGTACTATAAACCCGATAAAACACCAGCTCTACAAGGCCTCCTCAATCTCCATATATGTACCCGTCCACTAAGATCCACTAATAAAGCTCTAACTGAAGTAACCAGCAGTAAAAATAGCTCAGGTGACTCTCTATACTCCTAATACATTGTTAAACTGTGGAATGCCTTACCACTTTAAATTAGAACTATAAGTAGCTTAAAAAAACAAGCATCACATTAAAGCCCACCTCACCAATTCCTGGATTTCTAGATGTACTGGGCATGGGTAGCCCAAACCATGGAACTAGCTGATTTTAAAATTTTAATTGCATATGTAATGAGCACTGAATTTAAGCCATGTGACTACCTTATATTGTTTTTTTTTCTCTCACTCTTAATATTTACCAGATTTTAAGTCTTCAGTTTGCTATGCTACCTATATAAAACACGAAGTATCGTAACTGCACTCTTATTGTATACAATGTCATTACCGGCTACTACTGTAAGAACTGTCTTCTAGAAACATAGTTATACAAGATTATTGGTCTTGTCTCCCACTTGACCAATTTATTCTGTTCTAGTCTTTTTACCGTTATGAATATCTGTTACTATTTTTTTCTTTATATTATACAATATTCTTTCTACTAACAAAATAGTTTACTAACAATGGAGCTTTTTTCCCCGGGCCTCCGCTGAAAAAGGGTTTTATGCCCAGTCGGACTCTCCCAGTAAACAAATGTAAAATAAATAATAAATTATGATACTCATCCGCAGGGTTGTCGGATTAGTCTTTCTCTCATTGTCTTCTACTGTTATTCTTATTCGTTCCAAGTGTGTGATTTTTGATGGGGGTGCTGCATCATTTGTAGCCTTAAAACAGTGAGTGAGACTTACTTATCTACACTGACCTTCAGTGAGGCATCAGTTGCACTGGTTTCTAGGTTCATATAATTCATACACAGTATCATATGTCATCATATCATGGAAGGTCTGTATGATATTCCAACCAGACACCTAGCCTGCTTTCTCTCCTATGGCTTGTACTGGATCCCAGCTTCTGCCATTTGTAGGGTCACAGCAACAGTTTCCTCTCTTGACTCGAAATAGGAGTGGCTGTCATTA
This sequence comes from Protopterus annectens, assembly GCF_019279795.1. Taxonomy (NCBI): domain Eukaryota; kingdom Metazoa; phylum Chordata; order Ceratodontiformes; family Protopteridae; genus Protopterus; species Protopterus annectens. Next base: position 140,511,154 of record NC_056749.1, on the reverse strand, counting down.
GTAAGTGCATCCTGCCTTCCTAGTTGTTGCCTTGTTTAAATACTGGCGGTCAGCAGTGAAGTCAGGATCATAACCAGTAAACTACTGGTGCCTGACCACTGGCAGATTTTGGATTCATCCTGTTGTTGTCATTTGTTGTATACATCGGACAGTGGAATGTTTTTGTTTAGATGAATAGGTATGCTGATTTGATACCTCTCTAAGGCACAGATGTATCAACATCCTTATATGGATTATATTTTCCAACCTAACCATTATGCAGATTGTAACACAAAAAATGTGGTATATTTAGCCACTTGCTCCCTGTGTACGGCCTTCTACGTAGGCTTGACCAAGAGGAGGTTGAGGGATCGTATATATGACCACCTCTACGATATTCGTAGACAGGATGAGAATAATGCATTAGCTAGGCATGTGAAAATACATCACACACACTTCTTTAGTTTTAGAGTACTACAGATACTGACATGAGAGGGGGGGATAGTGAGAATACGTTAGCTAAAGCAGAGCTCCATTGGATTTTGAAGCTAGCAGCGCACTTACCACCAGGGTTGAACAATTATGTTTCCATCAAACCTGTGTTGGTTGAGAGAAGATAGGTCTACATGCAGATGACTATGAATATGGTGTTTGAGTAGAATCATCTGTAATTTGGATATATGAGATGCTTGATTAGGATTTGCTACAGTCTGGAAACAGACTAGGCCTATGGTAACAACTTTTTGTTATCCAATATATCCTTAGTTTCGATAATTTTCAAGCTGCCTTTAATACCCTACTACATTTTGTAGTGGGTTTATGATGGTTCGGTATGTGTAAGAAATTAGCAGAATAATGGATTAGAGAGACACTCTTGCCATAGAAATTCAGAGATGTGTCTTTATGAACGCACCTCTATACTATATCTATACAATCTTCCCATTTAGCCATTACTTAGATTTATTTGTAGTGACTTAATATCTATGGTGGTTTTATGTGTCTAAATATGTATACTTATTTGTTTATAATTAATAGATATATTTTTGTAATAATGGATTAGGTGGATATTATTGTTATGGTTTGAACTGTATTTGTATATGCATAATATGTATATACTATATTATATATTCTCTAAGATTTATGATGTAGCTATACTTTATTAGCATTATGGACTTAATGAATATACATTATTTCAGGATATTTAATTTTATGGTACAATATTGTCATATTTGTCTTAACTTTAGCATTATTGGATTGAAGTTATATACCACACAAGATGATAACACATATCCATTAATCTTGGATTCTATAGGTGTTTGTTTATGTGTGGTCATAAAATCGGACATCATCCACAGTTAATATATTTACCTAATTTATTTGTTTGATTCACGTAGTTTTGTACACATTTTTAACATTTCCACCATTTGGCAGTTTGTGTTATGAAATATACCTATAGGTAGCTATGGATATAATTTTGACAGCATGATCACACGCTACAGACTTTAGGACCCTGAAGCCTATTGGTTATGCTAGGGTTGTCAGTTGATTCATGCGGGTGTTTGGGAAAATAATACGGCTGAACAGCGCGACTAGCAAACTTGTTATTAAATAGGGCGAGTTAGCAACTTAAAACAGTGACAATCTGGACATTATAGTATAATCTTGATTCAGGTCGGATATTTGGATTATGTCATGTTCACGCTCAAGGGGTTCTATGGGCGGTAGACCTATATCAATGTACTATTGAGTAGGTTTTAAATACAGGTAACTGGATTTTAATGAGCAAGATGGAAATATTGTTTTTATATATTAGACGACATTTTGTCTATCCTTGATATATTGTGATTATTATGTCTGAGTAGTCTATGCAATAATTATAAGACTCAGTTTTGTTTTTAATCCTAATTTTATTCATGTTTTGAATAAGTACTCTTTTAACAATGTACAATGGGGAGATTTGTTTTGAGTTTTGTGTTGCTATATATGGCGCTTCCGACTATTGAAGCACGCACACAACATTGAATTGCATTCAAGCTTTGACTCCTAAGTGATGTGTAATAAGTAATCGGGTTAATGAGCCCGCCAAAAAGGTCTTTGTATTTAAAAGTGGAGTGATGTTTGTAAGTGTATCTGAAGAAGCGTAGCTTGCACTACGCGAAAGCGCTTATACATCTTTTTGTAATAAAGTGGTTTTTGATATATATCGAGATCCTTGATTGGAACTTTTATTTGGAAGAACTTTGATCGTGGTGACTACTCTCACTCTTACATTCATTTTGGTCTCTTTTTGGTGAGACGTGTCTTTGGCTGTGAGTAGTGTTCCTTCTACAGATCAGACAGTTTCCTCTCTTGACTCGAAATAGGAGTGGCTGTCATTAGTAAGTGCATCCCGCCTTCCTAGTTGTTGCCTTGTTTAAATACTGGCGGTCAGCAGTGAAGTCAGGATCATAACCAGTAAACTACTGGTGCCTGACCACTGGCAGATTTTGGATTCATCCTGTTGTTGTCACTTGTTGTATACATCGGACAGTGGAATGTTTTTGTTTAGATGAATAGATATGCTGATTTACCAGGTGTCAAAGGCAGATTCAAAGTTTTTCATTTCAGGTCAAAGCAGCATTAAAAAAAAAAGTCCATTAAAAAAATCACAGGAAAATTATATTCCTGTGGTATTTCATTAAGATGAAAGGTATTCAGGCTGAAGTTAAACACAATCCTGGTCCTCTCAAAACCTATTCTGGCATTCCAAATGTTGTCAATACTTGCAATTACAATGAAAACACTTGTGCAATAACAGTGCCCAGACAAAAGTTTTGGATCGCAGTTATAATGGTATTTCTAGGTTTAATTTTGTCCTTGTTCATTGTTCAGGGAAGCCTTGATTTATCAAAATTTTGTAATCTACCTTGAGGTTCTGGGACCTTGGGATTTGTTATTCTAAGTCAAAGGTAACCAGACAACAAACCCTTTCCCTGAACTGGACTCAGAAGAAACGTGTTTTCACTTAACCATACTTTGCTCAATGGCTACATATTTTGTATCAAAGTTGCAGCAATGATAACCATGCATCCTATGAAAAAAAAAAACTGCAAATATGCATAAATATAAAAAAAATACTATGCAACTTAGGTTTAATTATTCAAGCAATTCTTTGTCAAAAGTCCTCTGGTTAGACAAATCAAAGTCTGTATCACCAGGACTTCCATTGGCCTTTTACAGCATTCCATACAGGGTCCTATCTGGGGGTGCAACTCTCTCTCATGTTGACAAGCACCAGATCGAGTATGCCTGATCCTATGGTTCAGGCATGCACTATCTTTCCAAGATGTCTGTGTTATTAAACATCCAGGAAGCACTGTGTCTGTGAATTTCAGGCAGTGAAGTTTTCCCAGTCTATGCAGGAGTAGGTAAAGTTATCCATGAACAGGGCATTTGGTTGGATGGGGAGTGCATCTAGTAGATTTAGGTAAGAGCTGTCCTAGCCATGACATGGTGAAGAACCTTATCTATTGTGACTTGCACGTAGATGAGCTCCATGGTATCATCTTGTTTAAACAACCTCAAGGTATGTTTCTTGCTAACATAGATTGAGATACCTCCACCTTTGGCCCCAGTCTGTGCTATTGTTGGTCTGTATGAAAGGCAATGTAGCCTTGCACTGCCAGAGTACTTTCTATGGCTTTAAACCAAGTCTCTGTCATGGCACAGATGTCTACATTCGCCACAGTGAGGAAGTTGAGAAATTGCATATCCATGTTGTCCAACCCTGTAGTAGGGTGGGTTATTTAATATTAAGAATTGGATTGTAACAGGTGTCTCTTAGGGTAGTTTCTGAGGTTAAGGGCAAGATGTTATATAGTGCTAGGACATGGTAGTGCTATTCGATGTGCAAACTAGCTGCTCTAAACTTAATTCCATGCAACACCACAAGGTCAGACCTAATCCTAACTTTACAGGGAAATTTCACTGTCTAGGCATTTGCTACTATACAGGGCACAGGGCACTGCTAGCCAGCACTGCATTGTGTCAGATCTGTGAAAACTTGCCCAATTTATAGCAGAGAAAAAAAATTTAATCCTACGTCCTCTAGCCAATAAATGAGCACAATTTGAGCTTCCTGGAGTGCTTCCTAACTCAGGGAAACTAAAAAAATCTTCTGCCAAAAGATGGATGATCCTGGAATTACTTAATGGAAAAGCAAAGCAAAAGTAGCTCTCAAGTGCAGATTTAACAACAGACATCTAACAAACAACTAAGTCCATGGAAAATTCACCCTTCTACAAGGCAATCTGGAGATAAAAAAAAAAAAAGAAAAGCCAATAAACAGAGAAATTACCTTTTGCCACAAAATTAAATAAATGCTTTAAAAAATGTGCAAAACAGTAGTGATCACAGTTCAGTCCCATAAAAATAAAATCATAGGAAAATGATACTCCTGTGATATTTCATTAAGATGTAAGGTATTCAAGGCTGAAGTTAAACACAATCCTGGCCCTCTCAAAACCTATTCTGGTTTTCCAAATGTTGTCAATAGTTGCAATTACAATCAAAACACTTGTGCAATAACAGTGCCCAGATAAGGGTTTTGGATCCCAGTTATAATGGAATAAAGATATTTCTCATTAAGATCCTCAATAATAAGCAGGCAGTGGTAACCAATAAAGTTGGGAAAAGTTCATAAAAAAGCACTAATAACCAAAAGTGTGAATGTAAAACACATGGCCACATATAAAGAACTCCAGAAAACATAGAACTTTTAATATAGCCAAAGTATAATAAAACCAAGGCTTTTGGTTAATAAGCATGCACTGCCTAACAAGCGGATATCCCAAGCTAATCCAGATTTCCTAGCCATTACAGAAACCTGGCTGAAAGATGAAATATGCCTGCATGCTCACAATGCCTGGCACTACTGAATGTTTGTTGGAAACAGACAGACTAATTTTGGTAATGTGCCACTATTAAAAACAACTTTCAAGTCACCTTCACCAAAACAATACCTTACTTGATAATGAAGACACAAGTGGATCATCATTCAGTTATTTTTAAGAGGCCATACTACGTTAAACATAGGAATTGGCTATATATCATCCTCTTCCTCAGTCCTTCTTGAAAAAGTTCTCCATAACAGTTAGGATTTCTCAGATCAACACTTCATACTCTTGTGTGACCTAAATCTCAAAATCTTAGAAAGGGCCATCTGTCATGGAAACCTTCCTGAACTAGTTAAAGAACCTGTCTACCAAATTTCCTATCAAAATGCCTCAAAAGGGCACTAAAGTTAACATGCTAGCAAATACCAAAATGACCATTGTACAGTGTTAACTCAATGGTCACAAATTATAAAAGGTACCATCACCATCCATAGGTTTATAGGTGTGTATTAGGCTAACGACCCTGGAGCCTTTACAAGCCTAGCCCATAGAAGTGCCCTGCAATCGTACCACTCGACGTTAGTTCCCAGTGCCTCTATCAAGTAGAGCCACTGCAGTGATCCTCGGGGTGAACTTTCTTTTTCCCATCCACTCATCAAGATTTCTCTTGAAGAGACCCAGTGAGGTGCTCTGCTTGACATGTATGCGAAGTCTATTCCAGAGCATGAGCAGTCTCTGGGTTATGAACCTGTCCCTCCAGCATGTTCTGTTGACTGTGGTAATGAGGTTGAGGTCTCTGGAGTGTGTGGTGTGGAGGGACTGGGATTTCTTTAGATGGGAGCATTTCTAACAGAGCTGGGTCAAACATTGCTTTGTAAATCAAGCAGAGATCGTCACTTAGTAGACAATATGAGACAGAGAATAGCTGGAATTTTTTGAGTCTGTCTGTGTAGGACATGTGTTGCAGGCCTAGGATCCTCTTTGTGAGGTACTTTTGTGGCCTTTCCAGCTGCTGCATGTGTCTAGTGAGGTACATGCCAAATGGGACATTATACTCGATGATTGGTCTAATGAGGGAAGAGTAGAGAGAGACAATTACCTCTTGCTTCCTGGATGCAAAACCCTTCGTAATGAAATGTGCCACATAGAAGGACTTTCTGACCACAGTGGCAATGCGGTGGTCGAAAGAGAGGTTCCTATCAACCTGTGTCCTCAGATCTCTTAAAATGCCTTCAGTGTTTAGTGGGCTCCCATCAATAAGGTAATTAGTGGGAACAGAGTTTTTCCCAAAGGGGATGATGGCGCATTTTTTGGCATTAAGCTTAAGGCCATGGTTTTGACACCAGTCTGTGAACAACCATTCACAGACAAAATGGAAAGCTTTTATCCTTCTGGAGCTGTATTCTCTAAATTGGAATCCTGTCCTACAGGAATTTGACTTAGCTTACCTACATCCTTAAAGACAATTAAAGGAAAATAAATGTAGCATGGAAAAACTGAGAGGAGATGCTTATTTCAAAGTAATATCAAGAAATATCACTTCTCACAAAGGAAGCAAAGACCACAACAAATGTGGCTAAATCCAGTTTCTCAGAAAAAAAAAAATAAAAAGAATTGATTAGCTACAAAAAATCCTTTGGAAAATCATTGAAAAAATTAACAGACTCTTCAGGGAATAAATAAAGATGAAATAAGAGGACAACTCAAGGCCCTGACACTCAGGTTGTAGCAAACAAAGATTGTGTAGGCAGAGAAGATCATCTTAGCCCATACCTGTCTCCCCAACTCCTACTGCAGAGTACCCCATCAACAATTTTCTTTTCATCCTTTCTCCATTTTTGGAAGACTCCTAAAATGCCATATGAAGAAATTATTCTAACATTTAAATCATAAATGCAACCCAAACAAACCACCCCTGCACCTCTCTTTCATTAAGATTGATACTCCTGTCCTTATCGAACTGTTAACTCACATTTATAATGAATTGCTTAAAGGTATAATGTCACTGCTGTACAAACATGACTGGACACTATCACTCCCTAAAACATGGCACAAAAAATGCTACAGTAAAACAGACCCACTGTTAATAATGCAACCATCAGGTAAAATATTACAGAAAATACTAGTTGCATAGTTAGCTGAACACATGGAAAACATGACACAAAGATCTACCATAATATAAATTGTCTTTTGCTTTTCCTGGTTAGGGTTCGCCACAGCGGAACTGCAGTCCACTAATGACTGGCAGTGAATTTTTACAGTGTTGAGCTACCAGCCTGTCACCCAGCCTTCAAAGAAGGCACACCCACACAAGCACGCACCTACCTGCATGTCTTTAAAGTCACTCGACCACGGGGAGGACATATAGACTCTACACAGAAGACACTCCAGCCGAGAATTGAACCGGAGATCTAGCATATTAGCGGGTCTATATTATATCCTCGAGGAGTCAGTTCAATGAATGGCATTTTACATTGAAATGCCATTCAGCGAACTCACTCTTGTGGGGAGCTGCACCTCCCACACCCCTGCTGATTATATATACCAACTCTGAGATCACACTACAGTGAGGAAATAGCAGATTTTCCAATATTCACTGTACCGCAATCTCACTATGAACAGTTCAGTGAATGGCATTTCAATGTAAAATGCTGTTCACTGAACTGACTCTTCGAAGATATAATATAGACCCTAATAGCTGCTGCCACTGTGCCTAATGTTTGCAATAGTAGCTGCCACTGCACCTAATGTTGGCAGTGGCAGCTGTCGCTGCGCCTGTTTACGTTTGCAGTGGTAGCTGCAGCAGTGCCTGTTTGCAGTGGTAGCTGCCACTGTGCCTGTTTGCAGTGGTAGCTGCAGCAGTGCCTGTTTGCAGTGGTAGCTGCCACTGTGCCTAATGTCTGCAGTGGTAGCTGCCACTGTGCCTGTTTGCAGTGGTAGCTGCCACTGCACCTAATGTTGGCAGTGGTAGCTGTCACTGTGCCTGTTTATGTTTGCAGTGGTAGCTGCCACTGCACCTAATGTTGGCAGTGGTAGCTGTCGCTGCGCCTGTTTACATTTGCAGTGGTAGCTGCAGCAGTGCCTGTTTGCAGTGGTAGCTGCCACTGTGCCTAATGTTTGCAGTGGTAGGGAAGTCGGTGGCTAGTCCAGCTGAAGACTTTCTATGACTTGAAGGCTGAGGAATAAGAAGCTTTGAGCAGGGAATGTTGCAGTTGTTGCTGTATTCTCGAGATGGCAGGCTATGCAATCTAAAGAATGAGGCGGTGCCACGTTTCACTTGATACTCCTTTAAAACGTCATCAGGCAGCATCTCAAGCAAAGCTGGCAGTGCCACGCCTGCTCCCCAGGCTGGTGAAAGCGGATAAGGTACACATACTAAACCTGCAGCACTTGATAATAGTCATCACTCATTCACAAACACTGGCTAATGCACAATCTATGTACTGTACCTGTGTACTATATGTATGTATTCTACCCATGTTCCAATTTTCAGCTGTACAACACGAATCTATTAATTACCTTTACTTTTAAATTAATATTTTCTTGTTTGCTCTCACCACTGTAACTGTTCATGTGCTGCATACCACTGTAAAAACATGAGTATTGTAATTTGTGTGTATACTGATCATGTCTAAATATCTACATGTATCTAAGTTTTCTGTGTGGAGCTTTATTCCCGGGCCTCTGCTGAAAAGGGGCCTTTTCAATTCAGTCAGACACCCTTGGTTAACAAATGTAAAATAAATAAATAAAAAATACTTAATGAGATTCCCAGGGAAAGACACAAAAGGAACAAGTAATCCCTTGCTTAAATTAAGGATTCGTCTGTATTTGCAGAAAGGAGACAATTGTCAATGTATAGGAACACGAACACACACACACACACACCACACACGCACACACCACACACCACACACGCACACACCACACACCACACACGCACACACCAAAAAAAAAAAAAACACTTGTCTGCATGAATCAATAAAGATTTTACTGGAGAAACTCTGCTAGCACAGCTTTTCCTAAAACTTTCAATCGGTGGTGTTCCCTGCATCTCAAGTATTTTTCCAACACCTGCTTTGTCCAGTTAAGAGTCCCAGGACAGCAGCAGCCTATGCCCCATGCTTATTGGAAGCAAAGCAGCGAAGGTCATGCTGAATGTGATTCCAGCCTGTAACAGTGACAACATATACACACTTGCATGCTCAGCAAAGCAGCTAAAATATGTCTTTAGGACACAGAAAAGCTAGACAACATGCAAAAATCTCATGCAGGCATAGGGATAAGATGAAAACTTTGCAGAGATGGCACTTCAGCCGATTACCAAAGCGGAGTACTGAGCAACACAAGTTTACAACGTTGTGTGCTGTATTCACTGTGATACCCTCCAATTTTTAATGTCAAAATTAATTGCTAAAGTCCTTCAGGAGTCTTACATCAATCTTAATGCAGCCTTAGCAAGGCAAAAGACTTCACAACCATGAACTTCAACAAAGCAAAGGCAGGGACAAAAAAAATTTTCATTTCGGGGTTATTAAGACACGCATCTTTTTCAGTGGCTATATACAAAATGTATATAGAAAAGACAAATGTATGAAGGCAACAGGTGATTAGCTGATGGCAGAAAAGTTGTTTATCACTGCACAAGATGTGCATATTTTAGTTTATAACCACCTGCTTATTATTACATTTATTTATTTGAAATTTATTTATTTACCCTTTTGTTGACCAGGTTAGCTCTACTAGTACCCGGTTTTCAGGGGAGACCAGAGATGGTGTTTATAAGAAAGTTTGTTGGTCGCTTCTCCCAGCGCTCTACATATTTATTGCATACAAACACACATTCCTTCAGTCAAAAGTTTCCAGATGAAAACACTTCAGTCCAAGTCATTAGAATGAGTACAAACAGTTTTAATATGGTGGAAAGTTTGGTTGGCAGAATGTAAAGAAAAAAAACCAGTTCTGTACAATTGGTTATCAGCCGACCAAGCACACAGAATTTTTTTGTTTCCGCAAGAGCTTCGTGTAGTGGGGATTGGGGACTTTGCCCTTCACTGCTATAGAGTGATCTTCATTTGGTATTTACAATTAGCAAGGTGGGGTGGGGGGGTACAGGGGAGCTTGACCCAAAAGTTATTTTTTTGTTAGATTTGCGTTTGTGCTTCACTAGATTAGGTTTACATACACATATACATACATACACACATCTACCTATATATATATATATAAATACATTTATTTATTTCACACACAAACCACGAACCTATACCCTCTGGATAAACGCCAAAGCACCAACAAATGCAAAATAGCAATCCAGCAAAAAAGGTTCTAGTGCTGTGGCTGAATGATGACACAATTGTAGAATAACTTCTTTATTGAACAAGAGATGTGAGGCTTTCACAGTGTATCCCACTGCTTCTTCAGACATAATGACAAACACACTACTTAACCTACTACATATCCTTGAGCAATCAATTTATCAATTAAACAATTTTAAATTGTCAAGTGATTATAAAACATATAAATAAATATTTAAAACTGACATAAACTAGACCAAAAACAAAATAAAAAAATGACACCGAAAGAACTGAACTGAGACAATAAATCCAACCACAGGACCACCAGAGTAACTTTAAGCACTTTCACTCACTTTAATGCACATGAGCTTCGTCAGAACAAACATTACATTCATTACAAACTGCTTAAATACCACTTGATATTGGTGCTGCGGTAGCGTTGTCGCCTCACAGTAAGACGTTGTCCTGTTCGATTATCAGCTAAAGCATCTTCTGTTTGGAGACATGCGTGAATGGGCGTACCTTCGTTGAAGGTTGTGCGTCAGGCCTGGCAAGTCTTGTCATAAAAATCTACTCCCAATCATTAGCAGACCGGAGTTCCGCTGTGGCGACCCCTAACCGGGAAAAGCCGAAAGATACAACATCAAATCACATGACTTTCCATTTAAAAACCTTAAAGTAACCTTTCTATTTATATTCAAATGTTTTTTTTTTTTAAATATATTGATCAAATAATTAATGTACATATTTCTGACAACATATAATCTAATGATTTAAATATATATATGTATAAATTAACAAATAAAAATTGAATTTATACAATTATTTAATTCTAGCCATCTGCAGAAAACATTTCATGTTGACTGCCCCATTGAGGCCAGGAGGTTCATCAGCTATTAACAATATTTGCCACAAACTTTCCTTATTCTCCAAAAGTGTCTTATAGTCCCCAGAGAAAAAGTCAGTGTCGACCCTTTCCAAAACAAAAAAAGAAAACTTCTTAAACAAAACACATTCCATGGCATGAACAGCGAGAGCATTGTTGACATCTTTTTTCTTTATGGCTAAACTATGCTCATAAATTCTTTTGCTTAATTTATTTTTATTTTATTTTACATTTGTTGACCGGGCTAGTCCAACTGGATACATGTCCATTTTCAGCAGAGGCCCGGGGAGATAAGCTCCGTGCAGAAAAAAAAATAGCAAAATAAAACATTTTTACAAACAATGTTGTTACAGGTTAATACATAGATTATCATAGAGGTCTAAGTACCTCCCATTTTAAAAATGTGAGTACAATACTAAAAATAGGACTAATATTATACTATAGACTGGGAAGAAATAGGTCTGGGATAACAGGAAAATAAAACCTTTATATTTACAGAGAGTATTAGAAGTTAGGCTGGAAAAATCAAAGAGGACAGAAATACATCACAGTGCCGAAGGCAGGTAGTGGACAAAATTACAGAGAGGACAGAAATACTTTGCAGTGCAGTAGGCAGGTACAGTTCAGATTGCAGATAGAATACAGAAAGTCAAATTAAAAGAGGCATAAGTGTGACTTTTATATATATTAAAGAGTTTCCACAGTAAGAGTAAGCTTAGGGCATGAACAGAAGGGTAAGGGACAGCAAAAAGGTAAAGTGGCAAGAAGGAAGGTAGAGCTAGTTATAGGGAAGTAGTGGGTAGGCAGTACCTGTTATGAGTAGGAAAAGTAGAAAAACTGATCAGTCAGGTTTAGTACAGGGGCATAGCCAGTGTGTTCTTAGGAAAAGTTTCAGTTTGTTTTTGAAAAGAGATGTGGAGGAAACTGAAGAAAGTTCACCTGGGAGAAGGTTCCAGGATTTTCCAACAGTGTTGCTGAAAAGAGAGTCCCCAGCCTTGTTATTAGATTTAGAGGTGTTTACAAGAAGTTTGTGTGATGAGCGCAAGGAATCCAGATTCTTATAGGGATAGATGAGGTTAGTTAATATAGGAGTACTGGAAGGTTGGTAAAGAGTCTTATGGGCAATGGTTAGTTGGTGGAATTTAAGCAGATTCTGAATTTCTAGCCATCCAAGCTGCTTAAGATTATAGCAGTGGTGGGTTCTGAATGGGTTGCCAGTAGCAAACCTGGCAATGTTATTGTAAGAGATATCCAGTTTGGCGAGGTTATTTTTAGATAAATTAGTAAATATGGGTGAGGCATAGAGGAGTGTAGAGATTAGATGAGTGTGAGCAATAGTTTTTCTGACTGTTGGTGAAAGGAATGGTTTGATTCTGTAGAGAGAGCCTAGCTTTTTATCGTATTGTTGATATGTGTGTCAAAGTTAAGATTGTTGTCTATGGTAATACCAAGTAGTTTAGTAGTTGGGTCAGGTGATATGGGAGTACCATTTGTGGATATTACTGAGAAATCTATTGGGACAGTCTTACGAGTAGGATTAAAAAGGAGGAGTTTTGTTATTTTGGGGTTCAACAGAAGGCAATGTTGTGTAAACCATTGTTCTACTGTATTAAATACTTCTTGGGTAAGGGAGTGAAGTTTAGAAGTTGATGTGGCTGTACATATAAGTGTAGAATCATCAGCGTACTGAACACATGTAGCTTGGGGGATTGCTAGATGAAGGTCATTGATAAATATGGAGAAAAGAAGAGAACCTAATATGGACCCTTGAGGGACACCAATGTTAATGGGCAGGTGGGTAGATAGAGTGTTGTGCCAAAGTACTGCCTGTTGTCTGTTATCTAAATAGGATTGGAACCATTTAATAGTGAGTGTATCTAGTGAGAGGGATTTGAGGATATTTATAAGTATTTGGTGATTAACCATATCAAATGCCTTGGACAGATCGATAAATAGTGCTGAGGAGAGCATATTGGCATTTCGGTTTTTGTTAATACAGTCAGTAAAGGAAAGGAGGGCAGTAGTAGTGCTGTGGGATGGTCTGAAACCATGTTGACAGCTGGAAAGTAAGTTATTTTGGATTAGGTGGTCTAGCAGTTGCCTATGGATGCATTTTTCCATTAGTTTTGCCAAAGGTGAAAGTAGGGCTATGGGACGGTAGTTGGAGAAATCAGTAGATTTTCCACCTTTATGAAGGGGGATAATGTGGGAGACTTTCCAGATGCTAGGGATGTGTCCTTCACTAATGGTTCTGTTAATCAGAATGGAAATGGGATAGGCTATGGATTTGGCTGATTTCTGTAGATATTCAGCTGGTAATTGATCTGCTGAAGGAGAGCAAGGTTTAAGTTTTTGGATAAGAGAAAAAATATATGTTGTAGGGACGGGTTGGAAGAGAAAAGGAGGGGGTGGAGTTGTGTTAGAGATAGGTAAAGTGAAATTATTAGGTGATAGGTGACTGGCAAGTGATTGAATGGCCTCAGTGAAAAAAGTATTGAAGGCACTGGCAGTGTGCTTTGGGTTCTCCTGGTCTGTGCCTTGTGGGATAGGTGTAATGGAGTGACCTGGGTGTAATAGTTGGTTAATACTTGCCCAGAATTTTTGTGGGTTATTATGTTTAGTTTGCTAGAACTGTAAGTAGTAGTTTCTTTTATCAGACAGTATAGCTTTCTTAGTTTCATTTCTCAGTTGTCTAAAGTTTTAATGGTCAGCTGAGTTTTTAGTCATACGCCATTTGGCCCAGTATTTATTTCTAAGGTGGATTTTTTGTTTGGTGTCTTTTGACAGCCATGGGGCAGATTTAGTTTTGATTCTAATAGAGCGGTTTGGTGCATGGTTATCTAGGATGGTGAGGAATTTGGAATTAAAGTATTTGACAGCTTCCTCCAATGGGAGGTGTCTTAAGGGAGACCAATTGCATGCTCTTAGTTCACTTTGGAAGAGGTCAGGGTTAAAGCTTTTCTTGGATCTAATGGACTTGACAGTGGGTGGAATTGGTGGCATTGGTTTTATGCCTGATAATGTAGGTAAGTGAGTGGTCACTAATATCATCAGGGAGGGTTCCAGATTCATATATGTGGGGATGTTTTTTATGAGTATCCAATCCAAGGTACTCTCTTTCTTATTGGGCTTGTTTATCCTGGTAGGGGAGGTAATGATTTGAGAGAAACCAAATAGGTTAATGAGGGTGGTAGGTTGGCTGCTGCAACAGCTGTTCCAATCTATGTTAAAATCACCTAGGATAATGGTTTCTTGGGGCAGGTTTAGTGATAGCCAGCAGAGGATATCTTCTATGGTGGTATTGTTATTGCCAGGAGGTAGATAAATACAGATAATATAGATGGATTTGAAAGTGTTGAGTTGAAGTTTGGAAATAAGAATTTCAGCAGTAGAATCTACAGGTGGTTTAAGGTCATAAGTGGTGCTCTAATAGTTTTCCCAATATAATATTTTTGGCATGTATCACATGTTGCACAATATACCACATTGGTGGTATTACAATCATATTGCGCTCTAGCCACAAACTTTCTTTTTAAATGTTTAAATTCTAAGGTAGACACATTACTCATGTATCTACACTGTCTGCTTCTACCACATGAAAAACTTCCAACTGAATTTGTGATCTGATTTCCTCTTGGATTCTAGAATTTGCTTAATACTAGTGACCTTTTTGTAACAAAAAAGGTTTCTCACCTAAAATCTTGACTAATTCTGTATTGCCCTTTATTACCTTCCAATGTTCCATGAGAATCTTTCTTATTACACTCCTCTCATTACAAACAGGTATAGGAAAAGCTAACGTAAAATTTGTATATCCATTATTTGTAACACTGTGAGATGTAAACCCTTAGAGTGACATTGTTGTCCAAAATTGGACATGCAGAAGTCACTCTAAGCTGTTTAACTTCCTGAACTATCTTGCAAAGCCAGTTCAAATCATAACCTCTTTGTTGAAAAAAGATTAACAATTTATCTACCTCTTCTAAAAAAAATCGAATGTTCAGTGGTCAATCTACTGAGTCGTATGAACTGACCTTTGACAGCCCCACTTTTCATATGAACAGGATGTAAACTCTTTGTGTAAATATTGATTGACAAAGGTATTCTTTCTAAATATCTGATTTTGAAATCTCAGGGTGTTGATGTCAAAGGTGAGATGTAAATCCAAAAAATCTATGGAGTCCCCAAAACTACCAATAATAAAATTCAAAACTGTAGTACTACTACTAAGATGCTCAACAAAGAGTAGAAAACTGTCATAGCTGCCCTTCCAAAGAAAAAATAAATCATCTGTGTATCGCCTGTAAAATAAAATATTTTCTAAAAAAGGCACCACATAAAGATGTTTCAATTCCCAAAGGGCCATGATATCAACACCCTGAGATTTCAAAGTCAGATATTTAGAAAGAATACCTTTGTCAATCAATATTTACACAAAGTGTTTACATCCTGTTCATATGAAAAGTGGGGCTGTCAAAGGTCAGTTCATTTGACTCAGTAGATTGACCACTGAACATTCGATTTTTTTTAGAAGAGGTAGATAAATTGTTAAGCTTTTTTCAACAAAGAGGTTATGATTTGAACTGGCTTTGCAAGATAGTTCAGGAAGTTAAACAGCTTAGAGTGACTTCTGCATGTCCAATTCTGGACAATAATGTCACTCTAAGGGTTACATCTCACAGTGTTACAAATAATGGATATACGAATTTTACGTTGGCTTTTCCTATACCTGTTTGTAATGAGATGAGTGTAATAAGAAAGATTCTCTTGGAACATTGGAAGGTAATAATGGGCAATACAGAATTAGTCAAGATTTTAGGTGAGAAACCTTTTTTTGTTACAAAAAGGTCACTAGTATTAAGCAAATTCTAGAATCCAAGAGAAATCAGATCACAAGTTCAGTGATTTGTTCAGTTGGAAGTTCTTCATGTGGTAGATACAGACAGTGTAGATACATGAGTAATGTGTCTAGCTTAGAATTTAAACATTTAAAAAGAAAGTCTGTGGCTAGAGCGCGATATGATTGTAGTACGACCAATGTGGTATATTGTGCAACATGTGTTACATGCCAAACATTTTATATTGGGAAAACTATTAGAGCATTAAACAAAAGAATTTATGAGCATAGTTTAGCCATAAAGAAAAAAGATGTCAACAATGCTCTCGCTGTTCATGCCATGGAATGTGTTTTAAGAAGTTTTCTCTTTTTGTTTTGGAAAGGGTCGACACTGACTTGTTCTCTGGGGACTATAAGACACTTTTGGAGTGTAAGGAAAGTCTGTGGCAAATATTGTTAATAGCTGATGAACCTCCTGGCCTCAATGGGGTAGTCAACATGAAATGTTTTCTGCAGATGGCCAGAATTAATAATTGTATAAATTCAATTTTTATTTGTTAATTTATACATATATATATATTTAAATCATTAGATTATATGTTAAGTCATAAATATGTACATTAATTATTTGATCAATATATTTTTTTAAAAAAACATTTGAATATAAATAGAAAGGTTACTTTAACGTTTTTAAATGGAAAGTCATGTGATTTGATATCAAGTGGTATTTTAGCAGTTTCTAATGAATGTAATGTTTGTTCTGATGAAGCTCATGTGCATTAAAGTGAGTGAAAGCGCTTAAAGTTACTCTGGTGGTCCTGTGGTTGGATTTATTGTCTCAGTTCAGTTCTTTCGGTGTCATTTTTTTATATAAATAAATATACATAAAATCCATCCTTAAATATATAAAAAATGTATAAAAGTTATAACTATACCATATATATTCATTCAAGTGTTTAGTGGTCTGTTTTTTAAAACAGGTCTAATAGGTATTTTATCATTAAGCTCTTTACCGTCATGGGCTTTCAACCTGACTATTCATTTCGTTCTGTTTTATTCTTAATGTCCCCAAGTCTACTAGTTAGTTTTGTGTTTTCTACCATTATAAACCTAAAGTTATGTGTACGTGAAGTACTCATTACATGTTTTGCTAAGGCATTCGTGGTAACCTCTTTCTGTATATTATATAAATGTTCCCTTATTCTAAACTTAAACTTCCTGTCTGTTTTGCCTATATGGAAGGCCATGCAGGCCACACAATAGGCAAGATATACTAAATGTTCAGAATCACAGGTGCCTTTCTGCATGAAACCAAAAAGTCTTACCCAAATTTGGGTGGACACATTTGTTTGTGGTATCTACATATTGACAACAATTACAGTTTTTACACACACTATCTCCCTTATTAAGACCGTCTATGTCATTTCTAGGATGACATAACATTCGCTCAATATATCTCATGTTTTTATATACAAATGAAGGATGTGCTCCCACCATTCTCTTGACCTCTGGATCCGCTGACAATATAGGCCAAAACTTTCTGTATATATCAGTGGCAATTCTCATATTATTAGCATATTTAACTGGGATTTTACATGATGGATATCTCCCGTTTAATGGGTTTGACTCTATCCATGTTTCCCTCAGAGAAATATGGTTTGCCAGATGTTGTTCTATTTCTTACTACTTCCATGTTTTTCACTATTTTGTCTCTGTGATATCCTCTATCAATGAATCTCTGTTCTAATAGATGTACTTCCTTATCAAAGTCTTCTTTCACACATAATCTAGGTACCCTCATACCTTGCCCTTTCATCACATTATCAAATATGTGTTGTGGGTGCATACTTGTTCTAAACAGGTAACTGTTTCTATAACACTCTTTCCTGTATACTTCTGTGGTAACTTCTCCCTCACTAGGGTTATTAATAGTAATGTCTAAAAAGTCTAATCTAGTGTGTGAATATTTCATAGTGAACCCAAGAATCACTGATGTCTGATATGTTTGTAGCAATTCCACTGTCCCTCCCCATAAAAGAAAAATGTCATCCACAAACCGTCTATAAAATTTCACATTTTCTTTATATAAACCATTCAACACATGCTCTTGCTTCCACTCTGCCATCACTATATTGGCATAACTGTTAGCGCATGAAGTGCCCATGGCTACTCCATGCTTTTGGAGATATAATTGATCCTCAAACAAAAAAAAATATTCTCCAATATTATTTCTATTAAAAATGCCAAGAATTCTATTTTGGCCTTGTCTAAAGTGGAGACTTTCTCCAAATATTTCTGTAACATAACTATGCCTGGTTCATTGGGTATGGCTGTGAAAAAGAATTGAACATCCAGTGTAACCATGATACATACCTTTAATTAACCTATATTATGTGGAAAATGATACAAATTTTCTAAAAAAGCTTGGAATCTCTAACTATATATGTATTTTGGTCTACTAAGGGTCTCAAGACTTTTTCAAGATATATGGAAAGTGGCTCAGTACACCAACCTTTGCCTGAGACTGTAGGTCTCATTGGTAGATTCGACGGATCCTTATGTATTTTAGGTGTACCTTGTATTATAGGTATTAGTGGGTATTCAACACCAAAATAATTATACAACTCATATTCAAGTATTCTCAATGTTAGTGCTTCTAGTAAAGTGCTATTGATCCTAGCCATTATTCTATCTACATCATGTGAAGATATTTTCTTATAAGAAACCGGGTCATATAACATTCTTCATTTTCAAAACATAGAACGCTTTATCCATAACCACAATGGGACCTCCTTTATCAGCAGGTCGTATACAAATACTTCTATCATGTTGTAAAGACTTTAAAGCAGCCCTCTTATCATATTTTAAATTATAAAATTCTCTTCTACCCACTTTATCTGACTCATTATAAAATGCATCATACATAGCATCAATACATAACTTCTCATACACATTCAAAACTGGATGGTTTACAGGTGTATACATGCTAGGCTTCATCAAATTCACATTCTTATTAGAAATATCATTAGGTGTATCACTAGCATAAATAATTTTCAGAGTTACTGACCTCATAAAACATTTTAAGTCCAGAATATAGTCCGATATATCAGCCGATTGTGCTGAGATATAGGATAGCCCCTTTTCCAAAATTTGCTCTTCCTCTCTAGTTAGAATCCGACTGGAAATGTTCCAAATCAATGATTGCTGCTGTTTGACCACATTTTCTTCAATGTTTGCGCATATGTGCTCGGAGTGTGGTCGTATTTCCTTTTGAACCTGGTCCTGCTTGTTGACCTGCCTCGTTCGTTGATTCCCTTTACAGCTATGGGTAAAGGGTAGCTAAGCACTTGCTGCTTATTATTTCATCCTACATTTACAGCTCCACTATGTGTGCTTGTAGGCAATACTATATGTCGTTGTATTGCCTCCTGCGATACTTGCACTACTGGGATACTGGGTGTCTTTCGTCTCACTCCCTGTAATTCCTCCACTGATAGCTCCAATGTGTCCACTTCTGTGAACTCTGTTATCACATTTGATGCATTTCCTGTTACCGGAAGTTGTGCCTCAGTAGCCAAGGGACGCTGTGTGGTGGGCGGGATCATAGGGGATTCTCGCCGTACCTCATTGGCTCCTGGTGTTCATACAGTCCACTCATTATTGGTTCTCTC